>NC_058519.1:281878207-282183102 GCF_904849725.1 Hordeum vulgare subsp. vulgare | reverse complement strand
ACATCACAAATTTGTGAATAGGTTTTTATAATGATGTTTAACCAGCCAACCCAACTAGCTACGGTGTTACATCATTCTCACATGACGATGCAGAGGTGTCACTATCAACTACACTCCATCATGATGAAAATGTGCCTCCCCTTACGATATCAGGTATCGTTGTTAACTGTTTTATGGTTCATCATAATGACGTAGCGTTGTACTTGAATATGATGATTAGGCATTGTATTTTGAATACTGTATCCTTAAGTTTGATTGAGTATTTGTTGGTGAAATATCCACCCCATCTAACATGACACAAGGAGTTGTCGTGAAGAACACCAAAGAAACAAGGCAAGTACCTCCAATTGTACGCAAAAAAAATTGACTAATGAACAAAGGGAGCAAATTAACGCAAGGAGGCAGGCTTCTTATCGGAAGAAAGAGATATGCTTATTCCAGATGAAAAACTTAATTCCCATACGATGACAAGTAAGTTCGTGATATGTTTATGATTAACGTAACGAATTGCACGGTGTCACGAATTTCTGAATAGGTTTAATAATGATGTTTAACCAGACCACACAACTGGCTACAGTGTTACATCGTTATCACATGACGATGCAGCGTTGTCATTATCAATTACAGTCAAACATGATGAAAATGTGCCTCCCCTTATGATATCAGGTATCATTGTTAAATGTTTTTTCAATCATCATACTCTTGTATGTTTGCACTTGAATATGATGATTATGCATTGTACTTGTATACTGTATTTGCATGTATGTTGACACATTCTTGTTCAAACAGCCAACCCTTCTCTCATGAAGACAGGAGATGTCTTGAATAAATCCAAAGAAACAATGCAAATACCTCCAGTTGGATGCAAAAACATTTTGATTGATGAACAAAGGGAGCAAATAAATGCAAGGAGGCGGGCTTCTTATCGGAAGAAAAGAGATATGCTTATCCCAAATGAAAAACCGACCGCCCATATGAGACAAGTAAGTTTGTGATAAGATTCGGAATATCGTAAAAAGGCGGCCTCCTTATCGGAAAAAGAGATATTTGCTTATAACAGATGAAAATCCAACTGTTGATGCTAACTCTCGTGTAACAGGTCTTTTTAATGACAACAAACTATCTTTTGTTAAACCTGACGATAAAGTTGAACGGGAGCATGATATGTTTAAGCATACACAGCACCCTCTCGATGATATCACAAATGTTCGTCAACCTTGCAATGCGATATGATGTACATTTATTGGAAACAAGCTTTGTGTTTTCTTATGTTTGACAAACAAATTTTATGTTTCATATTTACGATAGTACTACCTGCGTTCTGTTTTACCATGACAACAGGACCTGACATGAATAACACCAAACAAACAAGGCAGACACTTCCAATTCGATGCAACGAGATATTGAGTAACAAAAAAAGAAGCTTCTAAACGCAAAGATGCAAGCTTCTTATGATGCAAACATGTCTTCATCAATGTCACTAAATCATGATGAAAATGTGGATCCCCTAATGATATTAGGTATCGTTGTTATCTAATTTCATGATTCATCATAATGAGTTAGCATTGTATGTGGACACTGTCGTTTCATCGTTTGAGTATGATGGAATATTATCTTGATGACATAGCCAACCCAACTAACATGACACGAGGAGTTGTCTTCAATAACACCAAAGAAACAAAGCAAAATCCTCCAATTGGACGCAAAAAAAATTGACTGACGAACAAAGGGAGCACATAAACGCAAAGAGACGGGCTTCTTATCGGAATAAAAGAGAAATGCTTATCCTAGAGGAAAAACTTACTCCCCTTGCGATATCAAGTAAGTTTGTTCTATCTTACATATATACGCTGCTAACATGTATTTTACTTCCTCCGTCCCAATTTTTTTGTTAAATGGCACTCGCTCCAGTTATGTTAAGTAATTAATTGATGAATGTGTCATCTAACTTTATGATGAAGCATCACCTTCTTCAACTACACTACTTAATTTTGAAAACCTGACACCCCTTACGATATCAGTTAATGTTATACCATGCTACATGTTTCATGAGAATTTGTTTAGCGTAGTTTTACTAAATTTTATTGTCTTCATTATTTTTGTAAAATGAAATTTCGAAGATTGATGACCAACTATTTGTTGAACCAGCAAACCCAACCAGCTCCAGCTATACATCCTTATCAGTTCATGATGCAACATTACGTCCTTCAAACACACTCACATCTGATGTCATTCACGAGAAAGATCTAGCTAGACATATTCATCATTCCCCCATTACACCAGAGCATGTATTGAATAACACCTATGATGTTGAATCAGCAAACCACACTAGCTCCAGCATTGCATCATTGTCGCCAAATGATCAACCTTTGACTCCTTCAAAAACCCTAAATGACGGCATTCATGACAAAGCCCTAGCCAAGAGGAATTACGATAAAGATCGCAATTCTAAAGTAACAGTCGAGCAAAAGGAGCAGAATAACGCAAGGAGCCGAGCTGCTAAACAGAAGAAACAGGAAGAGGACACAATCAATATTGAACAGCAAGCTCGAAAGCAACGAGAGACACGCATGCATCACAAAAAAAGTATGTCTGCTGAAGAGAAGTTGGAGTCAAGTGCAAAGAGAAAGGGAAATTATCATATCAGGAAAAACACCCCTTCCATAGAATCTATTGCGATGATGCGGCCAGATCTTCTGGCTGGAGCTGTTTGCGCTCCTTCAATGACCATGCCGGCTTGCACCGTCGAAACCGATGGTAATAACTGGTTATTGTCACAATCTTTGGAAAAAATAAGTGTTTTATACTCTTTTTCTTAATGTATGTACGATGTCGCAAAAGATACGGGGGCATTCCTAAGCGGCATCGTGAATGATGCTCCAATAACACCCGCCTTCATGGATGATGAGTATTATCTATTTGGCCGGCAAGGTATGGTCAATGGTGAATTACGAGATTGTTTGACTATTGAATTATTTGGAGTAGTTGTTTATGATTTTCTGAATGTCGTGTTCGAATAAATGCAAGCAGGATCCGAAGTTGATAGCATGGATGGAGATGAAGCCACAAACATGTCTAGTGCTGAGTGTATCGACATTGATCCGTTCGACTTTGTCTACTCAAACCTCCCAGATAGCACACACATCCTGAAGCATGCCGCGAAATGCGACCACTGCAAGGCCATGAAGTTTGAGTCCGAGACCGACGGCTTCTGTTGTCGCGATGGGCAGATCGTGCTCAAGGAACCGGATCCCATCCCCGAGCTGATGAGGCTTTGGTCCAGCAAGGACGCGGACTCTAGACACTTTCGGGAGAACATACGATTTTTTAACGGACACTTAGCATTCACAACCCTTGGCGTTAGCCTCGATGATAACTACACAAACATGAAGTCTGGTGTTTACACTTTCCGGGCGCACGGCACCATCTACCACAATGTGCATTCCTTCGGGCCAAGTTCACGTCCAGAACATCTCCAGTTGTACTTCTATGACAACGACCCAAACCTGACCCATCGCAAGGCTGCCACCAAGCAATTGGACCAGAATGTCATCAAGGAGTTAGTGGACATACTCTGTGGAAACCCGTCCTCCCAACAGTTTAGGAGTTTGGGTGCACACAAGGATCACCTTGATGATTACAGGATAGACCTCAACACCGACCAGAGGCTTGACAAACGGAGATATAATAGACCAGTATCATCAGAGGTAGCTGCAATCTGGGTCGAGCGCGCCGACCTAGAGAAAAGGTTTGATCGTAGGATTACACTTTGCGCTAATGACAATCAGAGGCACAGTATAAGTGTGACTGATGGCTCGTATGACCCGTTGTCTTATCCTCTATTCTACCCTAGGGGGAGCTCGGCTAGCATCCAAAACTGCTTAAACGTAATGTCCCTTGGTAGTTTGTACAACAACCAAGAAGGGGGCATGATGATGAGGAGGATGCATGTAGACCTTTTCTTTATTATGTCATTCTCAAATTAATATAAGGCTCATATGGATACTAAGTACAGTTGCTACATTCCTTGTTTCAGAGGGGAATCGCAGATTATGCGTGTCTGTGAGAGACTACTACTATTACACGCTACAGACACGATCAACTATATTCAATCCCATACTTTGTGGAGCATGATTGCTCCAGCAATGGGGGGTCGACATGTACATCAAGATAGAGAGTTGTAGGTTGAGATGGTACAGAAAGAACCAAACGAAGATCCTGCCGACCTTTATAAAGGAGTTGTTGATGCTATCACTTCTCGTGAGACACAATCAAGCCTTGTTGGAGTAACGATAGTGCTTCCTGGAACGTACCCTGGTAGCGACCATGACATGAAACGGAGGCATATGGATGCCATGTCAATTTTCCATACATACGGGAAGCCTGACATCTTCTTGACCATGACATGCAACCCTAACTGGGAAGAGATATCGAACGAGCTGCTTCCTGGTCAAACAGCAAAAGATCGACCTAACATTGTGGCTCGCGTGTTTTATGGCAAGCTAGAGGCTATGAAAGAGTTGATGTTCAAGAAACATATTATGGGTGTTGTTTTTGCGTACATATACGTAGTCGAGTTCCAAAAGAGAGGCCTCCCCCATGCACATTTTTTGTTGATCATGGATTCATCATATAAGCTTGTCGTTCCGGAGCAGTACGACCGAGTCATTTCTGCTGAGCTTCCGGACAAGCATAAGTATCCAGAACTCTATGCCTTGGTTGTCAAACATATGATGCATGGTCCATGTGGTGCTCTCAACCCCAATAACGTGTGCATGCAACAGAACGAGTGCAAGTGCAGATACCCTCGGGCGTTCAATGAAAACACGGCACAGGGCAAGGACTCATACCCAATTTATCGGCGTAGAGACGACGGTCAAAGTGCTAAGGTCCGGGGTAAAATGTTGGACAACAGGTGGATTGTGCCTTATAACCCTTACCTTTTCAGGATGTTCAATTTCCACATCAACGTTGAGGTCTGCTTGAGCATAAAGGCCGTCAAATACCTTTACAAGTACATATACAAGGGCCATGATAGGGCTTCTTTCAGCATGGACTAGCCCGACCCCGATGGAAATATTGGTGAGATCAAAAGATACGTCGACGCGAGGTGGGTTACTCCTCCGGAGGCCATGTGGAGAATATTTGGCTTTCCCTTGTGGGGGAACTCCCCGTCTGTCCTACAGTTGCATCTTCATCTACCGAATATGCATAGGGTGGCATTCAATGAGCAAGCTGATTTGACCAATGTCGTCGCATCCGAGAATGCTTCAAAATCCATGTTGACGGAGTATTTCAAGGCTAACCAAGACCACCCGTGGGCTAGGCATATATTATACAAGGATTTGCTTGGGAGCTTCACATGGCAGAGAACAAAGTATTGGAAGCCACGGGTGGAACGTTCTCAAATAGGCCGGATTGTGTCTGTCAATCCGGCCGAGGGTGAGCGATACCATATGCGTGTACTACTAAACCATGTCGCGGGCAAGACATCTTTCGAAGACATGCTCACTGTGGATGGCAGTATATGTGGTAGCTTTTGAGAGGCTGTAGAGAGGTTGGGACTCAGTGAGGCACACAACACGCTTGACGATTGTCTTACTGAGGCGGAGTAGTGGGCAATGCCATGTTCGCTCAGGAGGCCTTTTGCAACAATCTTGGTGCATTGTGAGCCAGGCGATGTGCGCGGTCTATGGGATAGGCACCTTGAGCCTATGCCTGATGACTATCATCGATCACACAAGTCTATGAATGAGGTGGAGCAGATGGTGTTGCTTGACATTAGGGGTATGTTGCAGTCCATGGGGAAAGACATTATACATTTCGCTCTTCCGTGCATCGACGATGATTTTTACCCGATCGGGGGAGAGGCAAGAGAGGTGATTGAGGAGTCCACTCTCGAGTTTGACATGAACGACACAAAATTAGCTTCGTCACTAAACTTGGAGCAGAGGGTTGCATACGACGAGATACTAGCAGCAGTTGACCGCAGTGGTGGAGGTGTATTTTTTGTTGATGGCCCAAGAGGTACAAGTAAGACCTTTCTGTACAGGGTGCTACTCGCCAAGGTTCGGAGCGAGGAAAACATTGCCATCGCTACCGCGACGTGTGGCGTCGCCGCTTCTATCATGCCTGGAGGAAGGACTGCCCGCTCGAGGTTCAAGATCCCATTGAGCTGTGATGATGGTGCCTCATGCAGCTTTGCCAAGCAGAGTGGGACTGCAAAGCTACTAAGGATGGCCTCGTTGATACTGTGGGATGAGGCCACCATGACTAAGCGACAGGCGGTTGAGGCACTTGACAACAGCCTGCGCGACATCATGGGAAGACGTGACCGACCCTTTGAAGGAAAGACAATTGTTTTCGGTGGGGACTTTAGGAAGGTGTTGCGTGTCGTCAGGAGGGGGTCACACAGTCAGATAATCGATGCAACCCTTCGAAGTTCTCATCTCTGGAAGGTTATGCGCCAGCTAAGGCTCGTTACCAACATGAGGGCTCATAATGACACATGGTTTGCGGATTATTTGCTTAGGGTAGGCAATGGCACCGAGGAATCTAACGATCAAGTCAATATACAACTCCCCGAAGAAATATGTGTGCCCTCTAGAGGCAAGATGAATGACATTGAGCAGTTGATTGACCATGTGTTTCCTGGTCTAGAGGACAACATGTCTGATCCCAATTACATGACTTCTCGTGCAATCCTCTCCACCACAAACGACAATGTTGACAAGATAAACATATGCATGATAGAGCGATTTAAGGGAGAAGAAGTAATATACCATAGCTTTGATAGCGCAGAGGACGGCCCATATGGCTACTATGCTCCCGAGTTCCTAAACGGAATGACACCCAACGGTCTGCCTCCGCGTGCACTCAAACTGAAGTTGAACTGCCCCGTCATACTTTTGAGGAACATTGATCCGGCTAATGGACTATGTAATGGCACGAGGCTTGTTGTTTGAGGTTTCGAGAGGAATGCCATTGACGCAGAAATCGTGATTGGACAACATGCGGGTAGGAGAGTATTCCTTCCTCGGATACCCCTATGCCCGTGTGACAACGACATGTTTCCATTCAAGTTCAAGAGGAAGCAATTTCCTTTAAGGCTTAGCTTTGCTATGACAAATAACAAGGCTCAAGGACAGACCATCCCGATTGTCGGCGTGTACCTACCTAATCCGGTGTTCTCGCATGGTCAACTCTATGTCACGTTGTCTCGAGCCACCGCGAAGAAAAACATAAAGATTTTAATTGAAAAGGAGAAGGAGAAGGAGAAGGGCAAGAAACAGACCAATAAATCAAAGAAGCGAAAAAGACCCACGCAATCCTTACTAAGGTCGATGAAGAACATCGTCTACAAGGAAGTCCTTACAAGCTGAAGTCTTCACTTATCGAACTTAAGTATATTGCTTGGGTATCATCATATGAAAGTGTTTATCATGTTTTTAGTCGTTGTGAAACATATTCTGGAATTTACATTCATGCATTCATAGTGTTGCTGAATAATATTGTGGCATTTGTCACATTAGTTGGGGGATATTGTGTGCATTTATATGTTATATAATTTTTGACATTTCACATATGTGCAATTCTCACTAACATTCCCACCTCACTTATATAATATTCCCTTTATGATGCTCTTAAACTAACGTGTACTAATTTGTTTTGATGATGCGTTTGTATGTAAACACTGTATTGCATGCCATATAATTAGAAAGACCACTTTGTTGATGTCTTGTACAATAATACTACCTGAAACTGATAGAAATGTTGTTACTCTACTGAGAAAATGCTGACATTACATCAACCCACCCGGTAACATTTCTGAATGTTTAATCTTTGTGTGATATTTCTTTATTTCTACTTTCCTATTTATTTTCACCAGGAAGTCGTTGCATTTAGACTTCACGAAAAATTATTTCAGTAATTATTTAATGCATATGCTGCTGCACTAACTTTCATGACTAAGAAGTTATCAAATGTGATAAAATAGTTTTTGTTAAGCATATAATTCAAAAAATGCTCCAGACAAAGCGGAACAGCGCCAATGTACTAGGGAGAGGGAGAAGGAGAGACCTGTGTGGAATAGTAACATCAATATAGAATCCATGCATATACGTTCACCCGTAAATGTCTTCTCTGTAATGAATCCAAGGGGAGGACCTGTCAAATAGAGCCAACACTATTTGTTATTTTCTTATAGAAAAATTCTCACAAAAAACTAATAACTTAGGCTGCGTATATGTCAATTTTCCGTTAATGGACATCATGTAACGAACCCAAGCATGCACATCAAAATGATCTTGCACCGTGTTGTGTCGTTGATGAAGGGAGTATATATCAAATGTCATACTGAAGTATTATTTCAGTATCTCCGTAATCTGATTCATATTTTATTTAGTAAAAAACTTCAGTTTTCCATCCTTATATCTGTAGTAAAAAAACTTCATTTTTTCATCCATCTATGAGATCTCCCTCTTCATGGACGTGCTACATCCAAACATGGTCAGTACTGCAACTAACCCTCTTCTCTTCCTCTCCCTCCGTGCATGGTAGTTGCCTTCAACATCAGTGTTTAGGGTGCCTTTGGTTCCTGTTGTATGGATGGATAGGTTGATGTGTTTTGTTCTTTCTTTGTTGCCATGCCAGTGCACACCCGCACAATGAAAAGTGCATATGCAGATTCATCCCAGAGACCCGAACTTCGAAACCAACACAGACATGTAGTCAAGGTCAGGTGCTAACATAAAATAACATTTTTGATATGATTTTCTTTGGCTCATTTATCAATTGTCTCTTATTGTTTCCTCACATTACCTCGGTTTGGCCCTGATGTACTTTGGTTGTAGCAACTTTCAATGAATTTAATAGATGGTCTTGGTATTTGCTTCTATGAAATAGTTTCCAATTGAACAACTTCAGTTACGAGTGCATACTATTCATAATGTGCTATCGATTTTGAACCAAACACATAATCTTGTTCATATATCACAATAGTTCCTTTTCTAAAAATATCACAATAGTTAATTGCAAAACGTTTATGTTTGTAGAATCTTGACCATTATGCAGCATGGTTATCGATCCATTTGCTACATCTACTTCCTAGATATGTTCTGTTTGTAACTTAGGTAATGGGTACTAATTCATCCTTAATCGGATTTTCTCATGGTTTTAGTGGTTGTTATAATATAATATTACAGCTTTTTGTTTTCTAAAACCACATGAATCTTGGTCAGGTCAATGTTGTTATTTCTATACCAGACAGACAAAGGAAAGCACAACTTCCCTATATTTAGTTCAAAGTCTATACCCCCTGCCCTTGTCTCTGTAGGTGGAGTTAGAGCTGCCAGAGGATAGGAGGTGGAGGAGCAGGCCAACATCCCACATCTTTGCTAATGTGGTGAGCGAGATTCCCCTCTTCCCTAGATGTGAATATATTCACCTGTAGTTGGTATGTAAGTTATGGTTGTTCAGTTTGTACATTCCTGTTGGATGCCATGACAGAAATAGGCAGCAAACTCCGTGCGCGTGCATCATGTTTTGGTGCTATTACTGAATGTGAACATGGAGCAAACTACTCAGTTTTGGACTCCCAGGCTATCTCACATCTAGGAAGGAGCATGCCGAAATTCTCTCGTTCTCGTGTTATGGTTGGCTGGTTCCTGCCAGCTGAGGTGGTCCTACAGTTTTTAAGTGTATGATATAACTATTTATAAATATTTAGTTGTTCGATTGTCTGCTTCAACACCATAAAACACAAACTCTAGGTGAATATAAATAAATATTTAATTGTTTTTAAATTTTAAGTGTCTGCTATAACTATTTATAAGTTTTTTATTGTCTGTTACCTTATAAGTTTTTTATTGTCATTTACCATAAAACACAGATCTTCTACAGTAGGAAAGATATATATTGTATTCAATATAAAACAAGCAATAAGTGATACATTCTGTTGAATATTTACCACATGTTATTCTGGATGGCCCAGAGATATTTTATCATGAGATTAGGAAATGATATTAATTAAATCATTTACTTAATGATACAATCTGTTGCTTCCATATATTCAAATCATTCATTGATGTACAACTAGAAAGTCCTATAACAAATCAACGCATGCATTAGTATTTTGATTCATACAATCTGCTACTTCCATCTATTCATATTTTTCCCGCAACCATGTTAGCTTCCAAAAATGCACATCACCACTGTATATATAAGTCTCCATCTTTGTATACAGGATCATCTCCTCTTTCACACCCTCCCCTCCATAATTATGGTAATCTCATATAGGTTGACGACCTCAAAGAGAGTGATGGCGTCGTCACCGTTTCCTGTCATCCCTCCAATTGACACGCGTTATAAAATGAATCAGCTTGTATGGCAGTTTGCTATCACCGCTGTAATTTTTTTTCTCATTTATGATTTTTATTCCATACACAGAAACTTGACATTTTGTCGCATCCAGATGGAGCATATATACCAGAATTGTTTGTCGGGACCCCGATCCTAAGCCATAGGAATCCAGCCTGTAACACATCGCATCTCTTTGCGGTCTCACACACGGTTATCCCCACGGCTGCAGCCTTACCTTAGCCGGGACCGTTTGCGCCTTTTGACTCGCGTATGCAATTGAGTCGCTAGCAATCCAATGACAAAGAACCCGGATCGACATGTCTAGTCATAAACCAAAGCGGCAGTTCCGCACAGGGACACGCATACATGACCCAGCAAAGCAGGTGTCGGTCACCAGCGAATGTAGACGAGTCGTAGCAAGCTACAAGGACTCCATTACATCGCGTGACGTTTCCCCAACGGGACAGACACAGCAGCTAAGAAGGACACATGCCGGTCAACCAATGTGTCCGGAGCAGTAGCGAACTACCATGGCTCGTTGGATCACAAAGGGGCATTTCCCTGTAAGGAATGCTGCTAAAGTCTACGGCTAGGTAATCGAACCCCATACATATCAAGTACAACACACGTACGCATGGCATACCGATATGTATAGATACATCGATGGCATCACAACATAACCATAAACATACAAACTTTATTTAGAAGGCTCGGAAGAGCCACACACATAATATTACAAGTAGGGGTCTCATGACCCATCATCACAAGTCATACACACAATTCTTACAAGCCAGCGGAAGAGTAAAGTTGTCTGAGTACAGACAGATGGAAAGACAAAGGCACATGGCCTGACTATCTACAGACCCACCCTAGGGCCAAATCATAGCTGGGATACCAGCTACTCGTCGTCGTCGATGTCTAGGTAGAACCCTCCATTAGGGTCATTAACAACCTCTACAACAAATTATTAAGCAAACGTGAGTACAGAGGTACTCAGCAAGACTTTAGGATAACTATCTACTCATGCAATGTATCAATAAGGAGTTGTGGGGTTTCATGCGGAAAGCCAGCATTTGACTCGTGGCTAGACAACTTGCGTTTTTAAATAATTTTGACAACTTGATTTCTCGCACACGAGTCCACTAACACCACAACAATACTCCATCGTGGGATCATTCCATCTCCATACGGAAATGCCATCCACGACACTCACGCTTATCTTGACAATTTTATGAGTAGCCATAAAAGTTATCTATGAACAACATATGCCTCCACGTAGTCCATATCCGCGGACGCGGCTATTCGAATCGATCATAACCCTGCAGGGGTGTACTTCTTCACACACGCTCTCGCCACTTATCGCCATGTGCACGTCATGCACCTCGGCAACCTTCAGGCGGAAGCCCAGCGAGGGAGTCGGCCACGACCGTTAACCACGCTAATACTTAGTCCAGGTCCATCGCCTATCTGAGGGTAACCCGCACGGAAGTCCGGCCGAGGTTTCCGCCACGGCCCCAAACGATGTGCGCAGGGTTCCCAAGCCCACCATCCGGGTGCCACTTGGTACACCGTGCCACTGCCTACCGCATCACAGCCCACCTCTCAGGTCAGCACTATGCACGGCCTCCAGCATGAGTATAAACACCAGAAACTACTTGTAACTCCTGGACTGAGTACTAAGCGATTAATAAGTCGAGAGGGTCAATTAAGTATCCCAACGTGTGGTAGTATCTAGTCTTGGATTACATACACGGAACTCAGTTCCTAAGGATGGTTCCAATGAAACAACCTGCCATGTACTCCTACATAGCCTTTCACTGGTACCTTTACCAAATCAGGTTCAACACACAACCTTTACTTACTGAACACATTCTCACAATTCTGTTCATCACTCAGATGACAGACCATACACAACTCTAAGCATAGCATGCATAGCAGGATAAGGCACATCATGGCTCAAGCATCTACCAGGTATGCTAGGTTGCAAGGTTCAGCTATTTACTGTGACAAAGACAGGTCATGCAAAGGAAGTGGGTTCAACTGACATGGCAAAAGCATTTGAAGCATTTGATCCTAATGCAACAAGTAAATGCAGGAGCGAGAACATGGGATTTATCGGGATGATCAAAATGGTTGCTTGCCTTGTTGCTCAGCAGATGGACAATATCCGTCACTCGGATATTCGGTGGAATCCGAAGGAGCGGGGCCTACCGGTAAAACTGACATCAATCAGTATCAATCATATGCAACAAGATGATGCATGATCATGGCATGGAGATGAAGGGTGATAGGCTAATGTAGCTATCATTTATTAAGTTTGAAGCTGATTTGAATCAAGATTCAAATATCACTTCTAACAAGGTATTTTTTAGATTCCCATTTAATTGATTCGACCTGATGCTCAGGTAATCTTGTATTAGCATGCATGATGATGGTATTTTGAGGTGCTGATTGTTCTTGATCATTGTTTGCTCATAGTGTTTGAAATGGAATTCAAATGGATTTCAAATTTCCAAATCTATATCACTTAATATGGTTATCTTACTCATTATTTAATCTGTTTGGTGATGTTAACATTTTCAAACATATTTGAAAATATCAAAATCAGATTCCTTGGATTTTTCTGATACTTTTTCATATATAAATTATTTCCATTGGAGTTACAGATTATTTTCTATGATTTTTAGAAGTTTTGGGCATTTTCTGGAATTCTTTTAAATCAGAAAAGCTATTTATTGCGTCAGGCCCACGTGAGCATGGCGTCAGCTGTCGGCCGACCTGGTCAGGTCAAACCTGACAGGTGGGGGCCACTGGTCAGCGTCACAGGGCTAATCCCGCGCTGACCAGCCTCTAAGAGAGTTTGACTCGAGACTGGGGTCCACTGTGAGCGTGTGCTTATCGCTTAAACTTGTGGATTAGTGCGGCCAGGTCATCCCCTGCCGGAGACTGACCGGCCGCGACCAGATCCGCGGTGGATCCTCGCCGGAGAGACGCCAGAGATTGCTGTGGTGCTCGGGATCGAGTGTCGAGAGCACTGGGAGGATCCCCAGGCTCGGCCTCATCCTCTACGGGCATTAGGAGGGGCTGAGGGTGGCCGGAGCATGTCGGTGACGAGCTGAGGTGGCAGCCGGAGCTCGGGCTCATCGGTCTACTAGCTAGCGTGCAGGAAAAAGAGGGGAAGAAGAGGGGAAACACGCGCAAACTCATGGTGGAGGCGATGGGAAGCTCAGACGGCTCGGGGAGGTGCTGTGGACGTCGAATCAACAGAAGCTTGCCGGCGGCCGGAGGTTGAAGACGACGGCGATGTGGTGCAGTAGAGCTCTGGGAGGTTGAATGCTTCGGCGTACACGGCTAGCTCGACAAGGCGGAGAGAAAGGAGCACTCGGAGGGACTATCCTGTGGCCAGAGGCTCGGACAGCTCGAGCTCGAGCTTCTGTCTATGGCGGCAGGAGGAGAGGGAAGGAACCGAGAGGAGGGGGAGGAATGGATAGCGGGGATGGATAGGGACGTGCTCGGGGTAGTCATCCCCGTTGTCGCGCTGTCCTGGGGGCACTGGAGCGTGCCACGGCGAAACAGGAGGTGGAGAAGCCGCCGTGGGCGTTCACTCCTCTGCCAGAAGGCAGGAGGAAGAAGACGCCCGTGCCCCTGGTGGGCTGGGCCTCACAGGTGAGCGTAGCTTAGGATTTTTTTTATTTCCTGCTATTTCTGTTTACTAATTTACTTGCTGGTTTTATTTGCTATTTGTTTTGGCTTCAAAAAGCTATTGAAAAATTAGTTTGAAAAGCCCTGAGTGATAGTTGGAATATTCCCAACTACTCCTAAGGTTTGCGACATTTTTGAAACTTGAAATTATTTGAATTCAAATTTAAACTTGAATTCAGTAGCTTTTTGAATTTAAATAAAATGCAAAATGTGTTTAGAAAATAGTTTTCTTCCCTGATAATTTGTTTTCAAGAATTATTAGAAAAGTTGAACTTTTCTTGAGGCCATTTTGGGTTCATTGATTTTAACTAGATTTGAATTTTCCTTGAATTAGAAGTGGTTCGGGTTTTTCGGGTTTTGTTTCACCACTTGCTTTGAAATTGTATCAAGTTCTTGAATGCAATGAATGTAAACATGAGCACAATGCTTAACCTAGTTAGGGATCCAGGGATGTGACATTGTTAGACCATTCATTCTAGGGTTCAATGGATGTCCCCAATCAAAGAGAATTCCATGGAAAACATATACCTTCAATGCATACTACTAGATCAGGACGTAAGGCATTACTCATCACTATTTCGTAGCATCTATTATGTTGTACACATCTGATAAACGGTTTTATTTCCTGATTATGTTGATGATTCATAAAAAATGTTAGGGTACAAAAATGAAATCCATTGCGTACAACAACCAAGTAGTCCGCTTCAACACCATTCTTCAAACCGGCATGTGTTATGAATTCACCCATGTAGGATTCAACCCCACGGAAATGGCTGATGGACATTTCTCGTATCTAGCCATGGAGTTTATCATGACACTAGATAGTAGGACTGAGGTTATGATGTCGGCGCACAGGATATCAACTACAATTTGTCCATCGTGTTTTCCACAATTTGGTGCCATCTACTCACTACAACACAAGCGCATAACTGGTGCATTATTTTTAGCTTTGTTCTTGCATATTTTTGTATACAAATTAGGGTCTCATACTTATTAACTCTTCGCAAATGTGATTTCTATTGTTGCCTATGTTGGTAAGATACAAACTCTATGGGATCCAATATACTACCGACATGTCCCTTTCCTCGAAATAGGCCTCATGAACTATCGGTGAGCGTCGTTTATAATTTGAGATTTACATATGTTTATTTGAGTTTATTGTTGCAATAATAAACTAATATTTTTTGTCTATAGACGTCAGATAATTTTCCTACGCATATATGATGAGCACGTTGGTCGTCAGCTTTACCATTTGCGACACACCGAAAATCAGTTCGAAAAATTTGCTATTACTTACATACAATTTAATCGGAGGCGTCAATGCTTGCAAACTATGCGGGAGAGTACGTTCATATATTCTCCTAACATTTTTTATGAGGATCATCATCTACAAGGCAGGTGTTGCGTACTATTTTTGAATTTTTTGGCTTTATGTTTTCTTGTACAATACTATGTCATTATCACTGACACCTGTTTATATTCGTAGATATCCATGAAGCAAGTCTCTTGACACTTGACGAAACACGTGCCTACGTCAAAAATATTGTCATGGCTAGGAACAATGGACGCTAGAATCATCTTCGTTTACTCACTACCATGTTTCATGTTTGATGTAAAAAGTGGATCAAAATTGTGTGTGCAACACTCGTTGCCAAGTGTCGGCATGTCTTATCTTATGCAATATAAATGTCTGATATTCAATAAAATAAATATGTCTGTGGTAGGTGTTCTGGGTATGCAATCTTCTCAATCAACTTTCCGTAAAACCCTTTTGGGAGTATATATGAATGCCTGATACACATACTATATCAATGCATGATACACAAAATTCTGGGCAACCATAAAATGCATATATTATTTAATTAGCGGTTATATATAAACCAGGTGGAAGATTAATTAATTAGATTATTATCCAATCCGCCCGTTGTTGAAAATCTTTTATACTAGGAATCAAACTTTATTTTTAGTTATAACGCATTCATTATTTGGAAGACAATACTAACTTCCAAAACTACCAAAGCATTATCGCAATAGCCATTTTATCAAGTTGATTGATGATTAAAAGGAAAGAAAACTTGCATGGTATTTCATTAATTGTTGGCCCAACATCTATATCAGGAAGAATATAAATTACCGTACACATACTTAATGCCTCTAGAATTGAAAATCTTGTCAATCAATAGTTGGTCTATTATTTGGAAGGCAAATAAATGTCGAAAAAATAGGTGTCAATCGGGATCACAACCCTTCATATAAACTCCGTTCGGATCATATTTCAACACCCATCTCTACACTCACAAATATCCAATCACCAATGGAGGGTATGCCGGCACCCCAGGAGGCTGTCCATGCACCAATGGATGTTATGCTCCACCCACACGAGGCAGTGCCTTTATTTCTAGCGGTTGCACACAACTTGCATGCCATAGAAGATGCCGTCGACTACATATTTCAATGGATCACAGTCGCCCAAGAAGATGAGGCATTAGAGTAAGTTGTCTTTTCTCCGCGTTTTGTTGTAGACCATGCTGTATTACTCTCGTACACAACACACCAAATATACGTGATGATTTGTCAGTTTAATCTTTCAATTGTTTTATTGAACCACGATATTTTAGATGTGTCCAGCTCACAGCTCTTACCCATAAGTATGTGCTTATGTGTGTAACAACCAGATAAAAGAATTAACTTTAAAAAAGCCATTTATTATCATTAGATGTGTCCAACTAACTGTTTTTGTGTTGCCAATATATAATTCTGGTATTTTCATGTTATTATCATTAAGCTAACTTTGGCATTACAAACATAGAAATTTTCGATTTCCAGGTTATTATCATTAAGCTAACTATGGCATAAAACAGTGTAATGTTTGTTTGACCACCAAATTATTTCCTAATGTTTATTTTCTCAGATTGGCTAACATTGTTTGAATTTAGTTGGGTATCCTAATATAGAACTGTACACTTTTTTATTTGTGATACATGTGGCCATGTTATTTTTAGACAGCTAATAGATTGTTACATTAAAAAAACAGCTACCAGATTATCACACATTATTTAGCAGATTTTCAATGAAAGTAACTTGTTCACTTATCTTTGCGTTTTAATCAATTGTCTTTATTTCTTCACTATTGTCATATTGTTTGGATAAAGCTATATTTTCAAAACAAGCTTGTTACAATCCCCTATTGGTTATACAGAGATATGTGGATGTTTTTTTACTGATAGTTGTTCTGCTTATTTTTGGTAGCATAATATGGATAAGAAGCGCACGTCCATACCCTATCGAGATCAGCCTACGTGTGATCAAGGAAACAATTTGTCTTTCTGGACAAATTCATCCTGATTGCTTCAATCTCGGAGTTCGTAAACTCGCGAGCGCTCAAGTGGAGACCACTACAGGCACCAGAATGTTTGGAAAGAAACATTTTTTGGACTTGCGGTTCCATTATCATGCACGGGCCGTGAGACACTCTTCGACGGAGCAAGGACCCCGCACAACGGTTCTGATTGACAATGTTGTTGTGGAGCCATTACCTAAATATGATGTGTTCAACTCTACAATTGTAAGAGACTGTTGGTAATTCCTAGCTTAAAATTTAATTTTATTATTATACTAGTAGTTAACATGTGTCTATCTTCTGCATCTTCCGCAGTACCTACTACAATTTACTTGTGTGGATTCCTCCTACGCACTACTTGTAGTCAATATGGAGTGTGGGAGGTTTGTCCATTTTGATCCAGCCATCGACATCTATAGTGGTGGAATTAATTTTCATAACAATGAGTTGATGAAGGAAATCACAATATTGAAGGAAGAATTCAACAATGTGTTCCATTTGAGGATTCCTGATTGGAATACCCAACTCATGGAATGGCCTGCTGACGGCATATCTGTTGGAATTATGCCCTAGAGGCAATAATAAATATAGTTATTATTATAATTCCTGTATCAAGATAATAGTTTATTATCCATGCTATAATTGTATTGAATGAAGGCTCATTTACATGTGTGGATACATAGACAAAACACCAAACCTAGCAAGCCTCTAGTTGGCTAGCCAGTTGATCAAAGATAGTCAGTGTCTTCTGATTATGAACAAGGTGTTGTTGCTTGATAACTGGATCACGTCATTAGGAGAATCACGTGATGGACTAGACCCAAACTAATAGAGGTAGCATGTTGATCGTGTCATTTTGTTGCTACTGTTTTCTGCGTGTCAAGTATTTATTCCTATGACCATAAGATCATATAACTCACTGACACCGGAGGAATGCTTTGTGTGTATCAAACGTCGCAACGTAACTGGGTGACTATAAAGATGCTCTACAGGTATCTCCGAAGGTGTTAGTTGAGTTAGTATGGATCAAGACTGGGATTTGTCACTCCGTGTGACGGAGAGGTATCTCGGGGCCCACTCGGTAATACAACATCACACACAAGCCTTGCAAGCAATGTAACTTAGTGTAAGTTGCGGGATCTTGTATTACGGAACGAGTAAAGAGACTTGCCAGTAAACGAGATTGAAATAGGTATGCGGATACTGACGATCGAATCTCGGGCAAGTAACATACCGAAGGACAAAGGGAATGACATACGGGATTATACGAATCCTTGGCACTGAGGTTCAAACGATAAGATCTTCGTAGAATATGTAGGATCCAATATGGGCATCCAGGTCCCGCTATTGGATATTGACCGAGGAGTCTCTCGGGTCATGTCTACATAGTTCTCGAACCCGCATGGTCTGCACACTTAAGGTTCGACGTTGTTTTATGTGTATTTGAGTTATATGGTTGGTTACCGAATGTTGTTCGGAGTCCCGGATGAGATCACGGACGTCACGAGGGTTTCCAGAATGGTCCGGAAACGAAGATTGATATATAGGATGACCTCATTTGATTACCGGAAGGTTTTCGGAGTTACCGGGAATGTACCAGGAATGACGAATGGGTTCCGGGAGTTCACCGGGGGGGCAACCCACCCCGGGGAAGCCCATAGGCCTTGGGGGAGACACACCAGCCCTTAGTGGGCTGGTGGGACAGCCCACAAGTGCCCTATGCGCCAAGGAGAAGAAAATCAAGAGAGAAAGAAAAAAAAGGGAGGAGGTGGGAAGGGAGGGGGACTCCCTCCCACCAAACCTAGTCCAACTCGGTTTGGGGGGGGGGGAGAGTCCTCCCCTTTGGCTCGGCCGACCCCCTTGAGGGTCCTTGGACCCCAAGGCAAGGCCCCCTCCCTCCCACCTATATATATGGAGGTTTTAGGGCTGATTTGAGACGACTTTTCCACGGGAGCCCGACCACATACCTCCACGGTTTTTCCTCTAGATCGCGTTTCTGCGGAGCTCGGGCGGAGCCCTGCTGAGACAAGGTCATCACCAACCTCCGGAGCGACGTCACGCTGCCGGAGAACTCTTCTACCTCTCCGTCTCTCTTGCTGGATCAAGAAGGCCGAGATCATCGTCGAGCTGTACGTGTGCTGAACGCGGAGGTGCCGTCCGTTCGGTACTAGATCGTGGGACTGATCGCGGGATTGTTCGCGGGGCGGATCGAGGGACGTGAGGACGTTCCACTACATCAACCACGTTCTCTAACGCTTCTGCTGTACGGTCTACAAGGGTACGTAGATCACTCATCCCCTCTCGTAGATGGACATCACCATGATAGGTCTTCGTGCGCGTAGGAAAATTTTTGTTTCCCATGCGACGTTCCCCAACAGTGGCATCATGAGCTAGGTTCATGCGTAGATGTCTTCTCGAGTAGAACACAAAAGTTTTTGTGGGCGGTGATGTGCGTTTTGCTGCCCTCCTTAGTCTTTTCTTGATTCCGCGGTATTGTTGGATTGAAGCGGCTTGGACCGACATTACTCGTACGCTTACGAGAGACTGGTTTCATCGTTACGAGTACCCCCCCTTTGCTCAAAGATGACTGGCAAGTGTCGGTTTCTCCAACTTTAGTTGAATCGGATTTGACCGAGGAGGTCCTTGGATGAGGTTAAAATAGCAACTCATATATCTCCGTTGTGGTGTTTGTGTAAGTAAGATGCGATCCTACTAGATACCCTTGGTCACCACGTAAAACATGCAACAACAAAATTAGAGGACGTCTAACTTGTTTTTGCAGGGTATGATTGTGATGTGATATGGCCAACGATGTGATGTGATATATTGGATGTATGAGATGATCATGTTGTAATAGAAATATCGACTTGCACGTCGATGGTACGGCAACCGGCAGGAGCCATAGGGTTGTCTTTATACTAACGTTTGTGCTTGCAGATGCGTTTACTATTTTGCTAGGATGTAGCTTTAGTAGTAATAGCATAAGTAGCACGACAACCCCGATGGCGACACGTTGATGGATGATCATGGTGTGGCGCCGGTGACAAGAAGATCGTGCCGGTGCTTTGGTGATGGAGATCAAGAAGCACGTGATGATGGCCATATCGTGTCACTTATGAATTGCATGTGATGTTAATCCTTTTATGCACCTTATTTTGCTTAGAACGACGGTAGCATTATGAGGTGATCTCTCACTAAAATTTCAAGACGAAATTGTGTTCTCCCGACTATGCACCGTTGCTACAGTTCGTCGTTTCGAGACACCACGTGATGATCGGGTGTGATAGACTCAACGTTCACATACAACGGGTGCAAAACAGTTGCGCACGCGGAACACTCGGGTTAAGCTTGACGAGCCTAGCATGTGCAGACATGGCCTCGGAACACATGAGACCGAAAGGTCGATCATGAATCATATAGTTGATATGATTAGCATAGGGATGCTTACCACTGAAACTATACTCAACTCACGTGATGATCGGACTTGGGATAGTGTAAGTGGATCATGAACCACTCAAATGACTAGAGAGATGTACTTTTTGAGTGGGAGTTTAGCAAATAATTTGATTAAGTTGAACTCTAATTATCTTGAACATAGTCTAAGTCCACTTTGAATATATTTGTGTTGTACATCATGGCTCACGCGACAGTCATCCTGAATTTTAATACGTTCCTAGAGAAAGCTAAGTTGAAAGATGATGGAAGCAACTTTGTAGACTGGGCTCGTAATCTTAAGCTAATCTTACAAGCTGGGAAGAAGGATTATGTCCTTAATGCTGCGCTAGGAGATGAACCACCCGCTACGGCTGATCAGGATGTTAAGAACGCTTGGTTAGCACGTAAGGAGGACTACTCAATAGTTCAATGTGCAGTCTTGTATGGCTTAGAACCGGGACTTCAACGTCGCTTTGAGCATCATGGAGCATTTGAGATGTTCCAGGAGTTGGAGTTTATCTTTCAGAAGAACGCCCGGATCGAGAGGTATGAGACCTCCGATAAATTCTATGCTTGCAAGATGGAGGAAAACTCGTCTGTCAGTGAACATGTGCTCAAAATGTCTGGGTACTCAAACCGTCTAGCTGAGCTGGGGATTGAACTCCCGCAAGAAGCTATCACTGACAGAATCCTTCAATCACTGCCGCCAAGCTACAAAGGCTTTGTGTTGAACTACAACATGCAAGGGATGAACAAGTCTCCCGGCGAGTTGTTTGCGATGTTGAAAGTCGCAGAGTCTGAACTCCGTAAAGAGCATCAAGTGTTGATGGTTAATAAGACCACTAGTTTCAAGAGAAACGGAAAAGGCAAGAAGGGCAATTCGAAGAAGAGCGGCAAGCCTGTTGCCAATCCGCCGAAGAAACCCAAGGCTGGACCTAAGCCTGAAACGAAGTGCTTCTATTGCAAGGGTATGGGTCACTGGAAGCGCAATTGCCCCAAGTATCTGGCAGATAAGAAGGCGGGCAAAGAAAAATCAGGTATATTTGATATACATGTTATTGATGTGTACTTAACCGGCTCTCGTAGTAGTGCCTGGGTATTCGATACCGGTTCTGTTGCTCATATTTGCAACTCAAAACAGGAACTGCGGAATAGACGAAGGCTGGCGAAAGATGAAGTGACGATGCGCGTAGGAAATGGTTCCAAGGTTGATGCAATCGCCGTCGGCACAGTGTCACTTCAGCTACCATCGGGATTAGTGATGAACTTAAATCATTGTTATTTAGTGCCTGTGTTGAGCATGAACATTATATCTGGATCTTGTTTATTGCGAGACGATTACTCTTTTAAGTCTGAGAATAATTGTTGTTCTATTTCTATGAGTAACATCTTTTATGGTCATGCACCGAATGTGAGAGGATTGTTCATATTGAATCTTGATAGCGATATGCATATACATAACATTGAGACCAAAAGAGTTAGAGTAAACAATGATAGCGCCATATTTTTGTGGCACTGCCGCTTGGGTCATATTGGTGTAAAGCGCATGAAGAAACTCCATGCTGATGGACTTTTGGAGTCACTTGACTTTGATTCACTTGACACGTGCGAACCATGCCTCATGGGCAAGATGACTAAGACTCCGTTCTCCGGAACAATGGAGCGTGCAAGTGACTTATTGGAAATCATACATACCGATGTGTGTGGTCCAATGAGCGTGGAGGCACGCGGCAGATATCGTTATTTTCTCACCTTCACTGACGATTTAAGTAGATATGGTTATGTCTACTTGATGAAGCACAAGTCTGAAACATTTGAAAAGTTCAAGCAATTTCAGAGTGAAGTGGAAAATCATCGTAACAAGAAGATCAAGTTCCTACGGTCTGATCGTGGGGGTGAATATCTGAGTTTCGAGTTTGGTGCTCACTTAAGACAATGTGGAATTGTTTCGCAGTTAACACCGCCTGGAACACCACAGCGTAATGGTGTGTCCGAATGTCGTAATCATACTTTGTTAGAAATGGTGCGATCTATGATGTCTCTTACTAATTTGCCGTTATCATTTTGGGGTTATGCATTAGAAACAGCTGCATTCACTTTAAATAGGGCACCATCAAAATCCGTTGAGACGACACCATACGAACTATGGTATGGCAAGAGGCCAAAGTTGTCGTTTCTTAAAGTTTGGGGATGTGATGCTTATGTCAAAAAGCTTCAGCCTGAAAAGCTGGAACCCAAAGCGGAAAAGTGCGTCTTCATAGGTTACCCAAAAGAGACAGTTGGGTACACCTTCTATCTCAAATCCGAGGGCAAAGTGTTTGTTGCTAAGAACGGAGCTTTTCTCGAGAAGGAGTTTCTCTCGAGAGAATTGAGTGGGAGGAAGATAGAACTTGACGAGGTTGTCGAACCTCTCATCCCTCTGGATGGTGGCGCAGGGCAAGGGGAAACCTCTGTCGTTGCGACGCCGGTTGAGGAGGAAGTTAATGATGATGATCATGAAACTCCAGTTCAAGTTTCTGTTGAACCACGCAGGTCGACGAGATCACGTGCTGCTCCAGAGTGGTACGGTAATCCCGTCTTATCAATCATGTTGTTAGACAACAATGAACCTGCAAGTTATGAAGAAGCAATGGTGGGCCCAGATTCCAACAAATGGCTAGAAGCCATGAAATCTGAGATAGGATCCATGTATGAGAACAAAGTGTGGACTTTGGAGATACTACCTGAGGGCCGCAAGGCTATTCAGAACAAATGGATCTTTAAGAAGAAGACGGACGCTGACGGTAATGTGACCGTTTATAAAGCTCGACTTGTGGCAAAGGGTTTTTCACAAGTTCCAGGAATTGACTACGATGAGACTTTCTCACCCGTGGCGATGCTTAAGTCTGTCAGAATCATGTTAGCAATAGCTGCATTTTTCGATTATGAAATCTGGCAGATGGATGTCAAAACGGCGTTCCTTAACGGTTTCCTTAAGGAAGAGTTGTATATTATGCAACCCGAAGGTTTTGTCGATCCTAAGAATGCTAACAAGGTGTGCAAGCTCCAGCGATCCATTTATGGACTGGTGCAAGCATCTCGGAGTTGGAACAAACGCTTTGATGAGGTGATCAAGGCATTTGGGTTTATACAAGTGGTTGGAGAATCTTGTATTTACAAGAAAGTGAGTGGGAGCTCTGTGGCGTTTCTAATATTATATGTGGATGACATATTACTGATTGGAAACAACGTAGAGTTTTTGGAGAGCATAAAAGGTTACTTGAATAAAAGTTTCTCTATGAAGGACCTAGGAGAAGCTGCTTACATTCTAGGCATTAAGATCTATAGGGATAGATCAAAACGCCTGATAGGACTTTCACAAAGCACATAACTTGATAAAGTTTTGAAGAGGTTCAAAATGGAACAGTCCAAGAAAGGGTTCTTGCCACTTTTACAAGGTACGAGATTGAGTAAGACTCAGTGCCCAGCAACTGATGAAGATAGAGAGCATATGCGCTCCGTCCCCTATGCTTCAGCCATAGGTTCTATCATGTATGCGATGTTGTGCACTAGACCGGATGTTAGCCTGGCCATAAGTATGGCAGGTAGGTTCCAGAGTAATCCAGGAGTGGATCACTGGACAGCGGTCAAGAATATCCTGAAGTACCTGAAAAGGACTAAGAAGATGTTTCTCGTATATGGAGGTGACGAAGAGCTCGCCGTAAAAGGTTACGTCGATGCAAGCTTTGACACAGATCCGGACGACTCTAAGTCGCAAACCGGATACGTATTCATTCTTAATGGGGGTGCAGTAAGCTGGTGCAGTTCCAAGCAAAGCGTCGTAGCAGATTCTACATGTGAAGCGGAGTACATGGCTGCCTCGGAGGCGGCTAAGGAGGGTGTCTGGATGAAGCAGTTCATGACGGATCTTGGAGTGGTGCCAAGTGCACTGGATCCAATAACCTTGTTCTGTGACAACACGGGTGCCATTGCCTTAGCAAAGGAACCACGGTTTCACAAGCAGACCAGACACATCAAACGACGCTTCAACCTCATCCGCGACTACATCGAGGAAGAGGACGTAAATATATGCAAAGTGCACACGGATCTGAATGTAGCAGACCCGCTGACTAAACCTCTTCCACGGCCAAAACATGATCGACACCAGAACTGTATGGGTGTTAGATTTGTGACAATGTACTTCACATGGTGATGTGAGGGCTAGATTATTGACTCTAGTGCAAGTGGGAGACTGTTGGAATTATGCCCTAGAGGCAATAATAAATATAGTTATTATTATAATTCCTGTATCAAGATAATAGTTTATTATCCATGCTATAATTGTATTGAATGAAGACTCATTTACATGTGTGGATACATAGACAAAACACCATCCCTAGCAAGCCTCTAGTTGGCTAGCCAGTTGATCAAAGATAGTCAGTGTCTTCTGATTATGAACAAGGTGTTGTTGCTTGATAACTGGATCACGTCATTAGGAGAATCACGTGATGGACTAGACCCAAACTAATAGACGTAGCATGTTGATCGTGTCATTTTGTTGCTACTGTTTTCTGCGTGTCAAGTATTTATTCCTATGACCATGAGATCATACAACTCACTGACACCGGAGGAATGCTTTGTGTGTATCAAACATCGCAACGTAACTGGGTGACTATAAAGATGCTCTACAGGTATCTCCGAAGGTGTTAGTTGAGTTAGTATGGATCAAGACTGGGATTTGTCACTCCGTGTGACGGAGAGGTATCTCGGGGCCCACTCGGTAATACAACATCACACACAAGCCTTGCAAGCAATGTAACTTAGTGTAAGTTGCGGGATCTTGTATTACGGAGCGAGTAAAGAGACTTGCCGGTAAACGAGATTGAAATAGGTATGCGGATACTGACGATCGAATCTCGGGCAAGTAACATACCGAAGGACAAAGGGAATGACATACGGGATTATACGAATCCTTGGCACTAAGGTTCAAACGATAAGATCTTCGTAGAATATGTAGGATCCAATATGGGCATCCAGGTCCCGCTATTGGATATTGACCGAGGAGTCTCTCGGGTCATGTCTACATAGTTCTCGAACCCGCAGGGTCTGCACACTTAAGGTTCGACGTTGTTTTATGTGTATTTGAGTTATATGGTTGGTTACCGAATGTTGTTCGGAGTCCCGGATGAGATCACGGACGTCACGAGGGTTTCCGGAATGGTCCGGAAACGAAGATTGATATATAGGATGACCTCATTTGATTACCGGAAGGTTTTCGGAGTTACCGGGAATGTACCGGGAATGACGAATGGGTTCCGGGAGTTCACCGGGGGGGCAACCCACCCCGGGGAAGCCCATAGGCCTTGGGGGAGACACACCAGCCCTTAGTGGGCTGGTGGGACAGCCCACAAGTGCCCTATGCTCCAAGGAGAAGAAAATCAAGAGAGAAATAAAAAAAAAGGGAGGAGGTGGGAAGGGAGGGGGACTCCCTCCCACCAAACCTTGTCCAACTCGGTTTGGGGGGGGGGGAGAGTCCTCCCCCTTGGCTCGGCCGACCCCCTTGAGGGTCCTTGGACCCCAAGGCAAGGCCCCCTCCCTCCCACCTATATATATGGAGGTTTTAGGGCTGATTTGAGACGACTTTTCCACGGGAGCCCGACCACATACCTCCACGGTTTTTCCTCTAGATCGCGTTTCTGCGGAGCTCGGGCGGAGCCCTGCTGAGACAAGGTCATCACCAACCTCCGGAGCGCCGTCACGCTGCCGGAGAACTCTTCTACCTCTCCGTCTCTCTTGCTGGATCAAGAAGGCCGAGATCATCGTCGAGCTGTACGTGTGCTGAACGCGGAGGTGTCGTCCGTTCGGTACTAGATCGTGGGACTGATCGCGGGATTGTTCGCGGGGCGGATCGAGGGACGTGAGGACGTTCCACTACATCAACCGCGTTCTCTAACGCTTCTGCTGTACGGTCTACAAGGGTACGTAGATCACTCATCCCCTCTCGTAGATGGACATCACCATGATAGGTCTTCGTGCGCGTAGGAAATTTTTTGTTTCCCATGCGACGTTCCCCAACAATATCTTGTACCGCCAGGCGGTAATATACTAAATTGATCACTTGCAGTATATAAGCACAATTATACAGCTTTTAATATATGTTGTTTTCATGTAACAGCAAAGACTCCGCTTTTCAAGTGCTACAAGAGATGGCCCACCAGACTGGTACAGCGTCGTCGATGAGGTGTAAAACAAACCTAAGTACATAATAACTATGTTTAGTGTGCAATTTATTTTCGAGCCATTTATTACATGTTGTTTTTTGCATCTTTTATAGGATTCAATACAGCTCAAGAAGCAACTCATGGTCCAGATGCTGACGATCAAACATAATGAAGGATCTGGAAACATCCCAGATGAAATTAGAGCAGCCTTGAGGGTCATAACCGACTGAATATGGACTGGTGCATATAAAGATGTCGCAAATAAATTGCTAATACACCTTTTTTAGGTGTCTACTTCAGAATTATCTATTCGGCAATACGAATAATTAGATTATATATTTGAGTATCTATTTATTTGGTTTAAATAATATATTTAGAACTCTAAATATCAAGTCTTGGTCTATGTATGTTATTTTATAAATTATTGGTATTTGCATCCACTAGCTTTGTGTTATCTATAAGCTTTGTGTTAGCTTTGTGTATACGAGACTTGTTTGGTAGTACAGGTGAACCGGATTAATTTTGTAGTTGAACATTTCAGGTTCACATGATTCTACAAGTGCAGTCAGTTGTCGGTGTACACACACTCGTATCGTGGCTCGCATCCTATACTTCCTCGTATCATATAACTCCATCCGTACACAACCTGGTACATGATACAAGGTTTACTTTGTCGGTAATCACCGCATACAAGCTAGGGAATATTTAACTTAAAGTTATGATGGTCATAAGTCATGTACCTTCCATGGCCTTTAATCTTCAAGTATCTTCAGAAGTTTGCACATGATCCAAATTGTCTATCATGATCCTGATATTCCCTACTACGTGATGATCCACTATTACGTTGACATGAATGGAACAACAAAATTAAGTGAAAATGTGTTTTATTCTTGACTACATAAAGTTGACCTGATATTCAAGCTTTAATGTTTAATTTTGAAAAGTGTCCATGCTTGAAAAAAATTCATGCAATTGGAACATGGTCATATATTTACAAATCGTGTTAATACATGCACATACTTCAAAAGTCATACAATCTACAAAGTATGTCGGAGACTTATTTAAAAAAATCACTTCTTTTAGTAATTTTCACGTAAGTTAATTCTAGTTACTGAGATGTTTTATAAATGTCCACACATGTATTGAAAAGAAATATTCATTAATGGCAGCAAATGAGAAAGAAAATACTAGTAATTTAAACAAAAGTAAGCCAAGCGAGAAGCTGCCTCCAAGCGATGGCAGCATTTTAAAAGAATAGGGTACATCTCAACTTAGGATTATTTAAAACAGTAGACCACGTCGTAGAAATTGAATTAGAGCACAACTTGCTTGATGTAACTAATACATTTTATTTAATAATAGACCACACCCTAAAATTTGCTCGTTGTAACATACAATTACCTGAAACAACGACGTTGTCCATAGCATTTTCATCTTCGAGACAATTTATACCATTGAAAAAATATATGCCAAATACTGCAGAAAGAACCACACAAATGCATCATTACGGCTGCAGCACACAGATAGTTATATATAAGCAGTTTTCTCAATATTTTGCAGCTCACCATGAGATTAGGCAACAAACCAGTAGCGACCTCCGATAATGCCTGATCAACTTCATCGAATCTTGACGACATCATCATGAAGTTGCTTGAAAGAGTTAATGTGATAAGTAGGTGCACATGAAATTGGAACATGGTCATATATTTACAAACCGTGTTAATACATGCACATACTGCAAAAATCATACAATCTACAAAGTATGTCGGAGACATATTTTTTTTTAAAATCACTTCTTTTAGTAATTTTCATGTAAGTTAATTATAGTTACTGAGATGTTTTAGAAATGTCCACACTTGTATTGAAAAGAAATATTCATTAATGGCAGCAAAGGAGAAAGAAAATACTGGTAATTTAAACAAAAGTAAGCCAAGCGAGAAGCTGCCTCCAAGCGATGGCAGCATTTTAAAAGAATAGGGTACATCTCAACTTAGGATTATTTAAAACAGTACACCACATCGTAGAAATTGAATTAGAGCACACCTTGCTTGATGTAACTAATACATTTTATTTAATAATAGACCACATCATAAAAATTGCTCGTTGTAACATACAATTACCTGAAACAACGACATTGTCCATAGCATTTTCATCTTCCACCCAATTTATACCATTGAAAAAATATATGCCAAATACTGCAGAAAGAACCACACAAATGCATCATTACGACTGCAGCACACAGATAAATATATATAAGCAGTTTTCTCAATATTTTGCAGCTCACCATGAGATTAGGCAACAAACCACTAGCAACCTCCGATAATGCCTAATCAGCTTCATCGAATCTTGACGACATCATCATGAAGTTGCCTGAAAGAGTTACTGTGATAAGTAGGTGCACATGAAGTCGCTGCCCATGTAACAACAAGTCAGAAATCATGCGAATGGAGGTGGTTGTAAACCTATGATGAAAAATAGGAGATGTGGAGTGCTCAAATGCAAGGGATCACGCACCAAATGAAGGATTGCTGAGAAGGTTTTCAACTGTGACCTCTGGAAGATGTCCTTGTAAATGAATCCCAGAATGCACATTGCTCAGTAAGATGTTACTGCCACCGAAGGAATAACAGAAAAATTGCCTAAACATCGGTGTGTAAGTGTAATGTAATCAAGACCTGGGTTGACTATTACAAGGGGTACTGATATTTTGTTGACCTAGAACGGCTAAGCATGATTCACTGAGCTCCTAAAACTGGAATGCAAAATATTTTGATTCTAAATCAGCAGTGTATTACTATACAACAAGAGGGAGTTATGACACTCAACCATCTCATTTTAGATTGTAACATCCAGATAAAATAAATAGAAGGGTATAACATGTTGGACATAACTGACTTCATTATCCATTTATACAATTAGGTGAAAGCATACAAGAAGAGATAAGCAGGAAAAAATGCAGAGAGAAATAACTGGATATGTTAACGAGGGTATTAATTATTAGTGAGAAATAACTGGACAGAAAAATTATGAAATATTTCACCGTTACTACTTTAGTAGTAGATATATGTTAGTATGTATGTAATTAATGAGAAGTTCCTTATTTAATTATGAAAATTTAGTACTATAGTATGTTCAGATTTTTGACATCTTTCTAATTTATTAACAGGTGTGCAATCGATGGAAAAAGAAAAAAAATCCACACCATACAAGGATCTAATTTATTAAGAGGTGTGAAATTGTTGGAAAAGGGAAAAGATCCCCCATACAAGAATATATGGTAGAAATTGAATACGCCACGATCTTGTACACAGTTGCCCTCCGCATTGCCTACCTATAAAGTTATAACCTCCTCTGCCATCCTTGTGTTGGAGAACGTCGCATGGGAAACAAAAAAATTCCTACGCGCACGAAGACCTATCATGGTGATGTCCATCTACGAGAGGAGATTTGGATCTACGTACCCTTGTAGATCGCACAGCAGGAAGCGTTAAGAAATGTGGTTGATGTAGTGGAACATCCTCACGTCCCTCGATCTGCCCCGCGAACCGTCCCGCGATCCGTCCCACGATCCGCTTCGATCTAGTGCCGAACGGACGACACCTCCGCGTTCAGCACACGTACAGCTCGACGATGATCTCGGCCTTCTTGATCCAGCAAGCAAGACGGAGAAGTAGATGAATTATCCGGCAGCATGACCGCGCTCCGGTGGTGGTGAAGGATCTACTCTTGCAGGGCTCCGCCCGAGCTCCGCAGAATACGATCTAGAGGTAAAACTATGGTGTCTAGATCTCAGTTGCACGTGGCAAAGTTGTCTCAAATTAGCCCTAAATCACCACTATATATAGGACGGAGGGGGAGGGGACTTTCCTTGAGGGCCAAGCCCCCAAGGTGCGCCGGCCAAGAGGAGGAGGAGGAGTCCTACTCCAATCCTAGTCCAACTAGGATTGGAAAGTGTAGTCCTTCTCTTCCTTCCCACCTTTTTTTTGGTTCTTCTCTTATGGCGCATAGGCCTTATTGGGCTGTCCCACCAGCCCACTAAGGGATGGTGCGCCACCCATAAGTCCTTTGGGCTTCCCCCGGGAGGGTTACCCCCCTCCCGGTGAACTTCCGGAACCCATTCGTCACTCCCGGTACATTCCCGGTAATGCCCGAAAACACTTTCCGGTAACAAAATGAAGTCATCCTATATATCAATCTTCGTCTCCGGACCATTCCGGAAACCCTCGTGACATCTGTGATCTCATCCGGGACTCCGAACAACATTCGGTAACCACACATATAACTCAACTATACTAAAACATCGCCGAACCTTAAGTGTGTAGACCCTGCGGGTTCGAGAACTATGTAGACATGCCCCGAGGTACTCCTCGGTCAATATCCAATAGCGGGACCTGGATGCCCATATTGGACCCTACAAATTCTTCGAAGATCTTATCGGTTGAACCTCAGTGTCAAGGATTCATATAATCCCGTATGTCATTCCCTTTGTCCTTCGGTATGTTACTTGCCCGAGATACGATCGTCGGTATCCGCATACCTATTTCAATCTCGTTATCGGCAAGTCTCTTTACTCATTCTGTAATACAAGATCCCATTAATTACACTTAGTGAGATTGCTTGCAAGGCTTGTGTGTGACGTTGTATTACCGAGTGGGCCCCGAGATACCTCTCCGTCACACGGAGTGACAAATCCCAGTCTTGATCCATACTAACTCAAAGGACACCTTCGGAGATACCTGTAGAGCACCTTTATAGTCACCCAGTTACGTTGTGACGTTTGATACACACAAGGCATTCCTCTGGTGCCAGTGAGTTATATGATCTCATGGTCATAGGAACAAATACTTGACACGCAGAAAACTATAGCAATAAAACGACATGATCAATATGCTATGTTCATAGTTTGGGTCTAGTCCATCACATGATTCTCCTAATGATGGGATCCAGTTATCAAGCAACAACACTTTGCACATAGCCAGAAAACCTTGACTATCCTTGATCAACTGGCTAGCCAACTAGAGGCTTGCTAGGGGCATTGTTTTGTCTATGTATCCACACATGTATTTATGTTTTCATTCAATACAATTATAGCATGAATAATAAACGATTATCTTTAAATAGGAAATATAATAATAACTATTTATCATTGCCTCTAGGGCATATTTCCAAAAGTCTCCCACTTGCACTAAAGTCAATAATCTAGTCCTCACATCATCATGCGATTTACATTGTAATAAATCGAACACTCATACAGTTCTGGTGTTGATCATGTTTTGCCCGTGGAAGAGGTTTAGTCAGCGGGTCTGCTACATTCAGATTTGTGTGCACTTTGCAAATATTCACGTCCTCTCCTTCGACGTAGTCGCGGATGAGGTTGAAGCATCGTTTGATGTGTCTGATCTTCTTGTGAAACCTTGGTTCCTTTGCTAAGGCAATGGCACCAGTGTTGTCACATAATAGAGTCAATGGATCTAGTGCGCTTGGCACAACTCCAAGATATGTCATGAACTGCTTCATCCAGACACCCTCCTTTGCGGCCTCCGAGGCAACCATGACTCCGCTTCACATGTAGAATCTGCTACGACGCTCTGCTTGGAACTACACCAGCTTACCACACCCCCATTAAGAATAAATATGTATCCGGTTTGTGACTTAGAGTCATCCGGATCGGTGTCAAAACTTGCGTCGACGTAACCTTTTACAGCGAGCTCTTTGTCACCTCCATACACGAGAAACATTTCCTTAGTCCTTTTCAGGTACTTCAGAATATTCTTGACCGCCGTCCAGTGATCCACTCCTGGATTACTCTGAAACCTGCCTACCATACTTATGGCCAAGCTGACATCTGGTCTAGTGCACAACATTGCATAAATGATAGAACCTACGGCTGAAGCGTAGGGGACGGAATTCATTTGTTCTCTATCTTCCGCAGTTGCTGGGCACTGAGTCTTACTCAATTTTATACCTTGCAATACTGGCAAGAACCCTTTCTTGGACTGATCCATTTTGAACTTCTTCAAAACTTTATCAAGGTATGTGCTTTGTGAAAGTCCTATCACGCGTTTTGATCTATCCCTATAGATCTTAATGCCTAGAATGTAAGCAGCTTCTCCTAGGTCCTTCATAGAGGAACTTTTTGTCGGGACCCCGATCCTAAGCCATAGGAATCCAGCCCGTAACACATCGCATCCCTTTGCGGTCTCACGCACGGTTAACTCCACGACTACAGGCTTACCTTAGCCGGGACCGTTTGCGTCTTTTGACTCACGTATGCAATAGTGTCACTAGCATTCCAATGTCAAAGAACCCGGATCGACATGTCTAGTCATAAACCAAAGTGGCAGTACCGCACAAGGACACGCATACATGACCCAACAAAGCCGGTGTCGGTCAACAGCGAATGTAGACGAGTCGTAGCAAGCTACAAGGACTCCATTACATCGCGTGACATTTCCCCAAAGGGGACAGACACAGCAGCTAAGAAGGACACATGCCGGTCAACCAATGTGTCCGGAGCAGTAGCGAACTACCAAGGCTCGTTGGATCACAAAGGGGCATTTCCTTGTAAGGAGTGCTACTAAAGTTCACGACTAGGTAATCGAACCCCATACATATCAGGTACGACACACGTACGCATGGCATACCGATATGTATAGATACATCGATGGCATCACAACATAACCATAAACATACAAGCTTTATTTAGTAGGCTCAGAAGAGCCACACACATAATATTACACATTAAGGGTCTCACGACCCATAATAGCAGTCATTCAGTTACAAGCCAGCGGAAGAGTTTAAACTGACTGAGTACAGACACGGCAACTAGAAGGCACATGGCCTGACTATACTATAGATCCAACGTAGGGCCAGATCGTAGCTGGGACACCAGCTACTCGTCGTCGTCGATGTCTACGAAGAACCCTCCATTAGGGTCATTAGCAACCTCTGCAACATTTATTAAGCAAACATGAGTACGAAGGTACTCAGCAAGACTTTAGGATAACTAACTACACATGCAAGGTATCAAAAGGGTATTGTGGGGTTTCATGCGGAAAGCCAGCATTTGACTCGTGGCTAGACAACTTGCATTTTTAAATAATTTTGACAACTTGATTTCTCGCACACGAGTCCACTAACACCACAACAATACACTATCGTGGAATCATTCCGTCTCCATATGGAAATGCCGTCCACGACACTCACGCTTATCTTGATAATTTTATGAGTAGCCATTGAAGTTATCTATGAACAACATACGTCTCCAAGTAGTCCATATCCGCAGACGCGGCTATTCGAATAGATCATAACCCTGCAGGGGTGTACTTCGTCACACACGCTCTCGCCACTTATCGCCATGTGCACGTCATGCACCTCGGCAACCTTCAAGCGGAAGCCCAGCGGGGGAGTCGGCCACGACCGTTAACCACACTAGTACCTAGTCCAGGTTTATCGCCTATCTGAGAGTAACCCGTACGGAAGTCCGGCCGAGGTTTCCGCCACGGCCTCAAACGATGTGCGCAGGGTTCCCAAGCCCACCATCCGGGTGCCACTTGGTACACCGTGCCACTGCCTACCGCATCACGGCCCACCTCTCAGGTCAGCACCATGCACGGCCTCCAGCATGACTATAAACACCAGAAACTACTTGCAACTCCTGGACCGAGTACTAAGCGATTAATAGGCCGAGCGGGGTCATATTTCAGGGCCCAGCATGTGGTAGTAACTAGTCTTGGATTACATACACGGAACTCAGTTCCTAAGGACGGTTCCAATGAAACAACCCGCCATGTACTCCTACACGGCCTTTCACCGGTACCTTTACCAAATCAGACTCAACACACAACCTTTGCTTACCGAACGCATTCTCACATTCTGTTCATCTCCCAGATGACAGACCATACACAACTCTAAGCATAGCATGCATAGCAGGATAAGGCACATCATGGCTCAAGCAACTACCAGGTATGCTAGGTTGCAAGGTTCGGCTATTTACTGTGACAAGGATAGGTCATGCAAAGGAAGTGGGTTCAACTAACGTGGCAAAAGCAGTTGAAGCATTTGATCCTAATGCAATAAATAAGTGCAGGAGCAGGAATATAGGATTTATCGGGATGATCAAAATGGTTGCTTGCCTTGTTGCTCAGAGGAGGGACAATATCCATCAGACGGATATTCGGTGGAATCCGGGGGTGCGGAGCCTACCGAAAAGAATGGCAACAATCAATAACAATCATATGCACACAATATGATGCATGGGCATGGCATGAGAATGCAAGGTGTTAACTAATATAATCAAAATGTATTAGGTTTGTAATTGATTTGAATCACACTCAAATATCAATTCAAACGAGGTATTCTCGGATACCGATTTAATTGATTCGACTTGATGCTCAGATCAACTTGATGTTAACATGCATGAGATGTCATGTTAAGGTACTGATTTGTAATTAGGACAGTGTGTGATCATGTCATTCATAATGAAATTTGAATATTTTCCAAATTCCATTTATAAAGTAATTATAAGAATTGACTTATTCATTAATCTACATGTTTGGGTTCTGTAACTTTTTCAAACATGATTGAAAATAGCATATTCAGATTCCTTGAATTTTTCTGATACTTTTTCATATATAAATTATTTTCATTGGAGTTACAGATTAATTTCTATGATTTTTTTAAGTTTTAGCAATTTCCTGGATTTATTTTATAAACAGAAATACTAATATTGCATCACTACTGACGTCAGCAGGTCAACTGCGCCTGGGCCAGGTCAAATCTGACCAGTGGGGTCCACTGGTCAGTGACGCAGGGGCTAACCCCGCGCTGACCAGCCCCTAATTGGGGTTTGACCAGGCATGGGGCCCTCTGGCAGTGACTGAGGGAAGGATAATTACGCCCTAATGGTCGGCCACGTCGACGCCCACCGGAGGGTGGTCGCCGGCGACCAAGCCCGCGGCGGAGGGCTCACCGGAGACGACCTAAACGGCGCTACACGGCACCAAATCGAGCGCGGTTTGTAGCTACGGGACGCTGGCGAAGCAGCCGATCTGGCAGGGGCATCAGGAGAAGCTAGGGTCGCCGGGAGAGGCGCCGGCGACGAGCCGAAGCGGCGGCCGAAGCTCGGCCTTCCACGGGTGATGGCTCCAGGGCACGGGGAGGGCAGCTGATGGGCTCATCACATTCCTGGCGGCTCCAGGAGCTCGATCCCTAGCTCGAGCGCGTGGAAGAGACACCACAGCGACGTCGACGACATGACCGGCGGCGAGGAGCTCTCGGCCTTGGTGGGGAACGGGGCTACGGTGCGCAGAAGAGCGTGGGGTGAGAGGGGAAATGATGACGAGCTCACGGCGGTTCCGATGGTGTTGTTGTAGGGCTCGGGGGTGCGCCGGAGGGAGCGAATCGACGGAAGAGGTCCGGTGGCCGGAGGTGGAGAAGATGGCGGCGAGGCGATGACAGGGGGCCTCCGGGCTTGATTCCTTCTTCCAGGGGACGAGGAGGAGCACGGCGGGGCTTTGGGGCACAGCAGCTGGGCTGGAGGGGGCTCGTGGCCACGGCTACGACGATCGGCGGCGAGAAGCAGGCTCGGCCATGGTGGGAGAGGGCGAGAGAGAGATGGAGGGGAGCCAGAGATGGGTGGAGAAGGGAGAGACGTGCACGGGGTACTCATCCCCGCCGTCTGCGTGGCTCGGGCAAGCAGGAGGTGGCCACGGAACGTGGCCGCGCTCGCCGGCGCGTCGGCACGCAGCTGCTTCTCCTCCTAGCAGGAGGAAGAAGACAGCCGTGCCCCTGGTGGGCTGGGCCGGCGACAAATAGAGGTAAGTCATTTCTTTCTCTTATTTCTTTTCTGTTTTGTTTCTGTTTTGCTAACTATTGTTTTGCTATTTATTTCAGCTCCAAAATGGTTTGTAAAAACTATTTTAAACACACCTGAATATTTGTTGGAATATTTCCAACCATTTCCAAAGTTTTTAACATTTTTGAAAATTTAAAGTTTCTGATTTCAAATTTAAAACTTGAAACCAGTAGCTTTTGCATTTATTTAAAATGCTTAAAGTGTCAAGAAAATAGTTTTCTCCAATGCTCATTTACTTTCATGATTTATCAGAAAGTTTGAACTTTTCTTGAGGCCATTTTGGGTTCATTGATTTTAACTAGTTTTGAGATTTCCTTTATTTGAAGAAGTGGCTAGGGTTTGAGTTTTTCCTTCACCTCTTTCTTTGTTCTTGTTGAAAATTCTTAGATGCAAATGCAAAGAAGACATGAGCACAAGACTAACTTGCTTAAGGTGTCAGGGATGTGACACTTTTATTCAAGTAATCCTTTATGCTCTCCAAAAGCTCCATGTTGTTTCCAATCAGCAATATCTCGTCCACATGTAATATTAGAAACGCCACAGAGCTCCCACTCACTTTCTTGTAAATACAAGATTCACCAACCACTTGTATAAACCCAAATGCTTTGATCACCTCATCAAAGCACTTATTCCAACTCTGAGATGCTTGCACCAGTCCATAAATGGATCATTGGAGTTTGCATACTTTGTTAGCATTCTTTGGATCGACAAAACCTTCGGGTTGCATCATATATAACTCTTCCTTAAGAAAATCGTTAAGGAACACCGTTTTGACATCCATGTGCCAGATTTCATAATCGTAAAAGGCAGTTATTGCTAACATGATTCGGACACACTTAAGCATCGCTACCGGTGAGAAAGTCTCATCGTAGTCAATTCCTTGAACTTGTGAAAAACCCTTTGCCACAAGTCGAGCTTTATAAACGGTCACATTACCGTCTGCGTCTGTCTTCTTCTTATAGATCCATTTGTTCTGAATAGCCTTGCGGCCTTCAAGTAGTACTTCTAAAGTCCACACTTTGTTCTCGTACATGGATCCTATCTCGGACTTCATGGCCTCCAGCCATTTGTTGGAATCCGGGCCCGCCATTGCTTCTTCATAATTCGCAGGTTCATTGTTGTGCAACAACATAATCGTTAAGACAGGATTACCGTACCACTCAGGAGCAGTACGTGATCTTGTCGACCTACGAGGTCTGATAGTAACTTGATCCGAAGTTTCATGATCATCATCATCAACTTGTTCCTCAACCGGCGCCATAGCAACAGGGGTTTCCCCTTGCCCTACGCCACCATCAAGAGGAATCAGAGGTTCGACAACCTCATCAACTTCTATCTTCCTCCCACTAAATTATTTTGAGAGAAACTCCTTCTCAAGAAAAGCTCTATTTTTAGCAACAAACACTTTGCCCTCGGATTTGAGATAGAAGGTATACCCAACTGTCTCTTTTGGGTAACCTATGAAGTCGCACTTTTCCGCTTTGGGTTCCAGCTTTTCAGGCTGAAGCTTTTTGACATCAGCATCACATTCCCAAACTTTAAGAAACGACAACTTTAGTCTTTTCCATACCACAGTTCGTATGGTGTTGTCTCAACGGATTCTGATGGTGCCCTATGTAAAGTGAATGCATCTGTCTCTAATGCATACCCCCAAAACGATAACAACAAATTGGTAAGAGACATCATAGATCGCACCATCTCTAATAAAGTACGATTACGATGTTCGGACACACCATTACGATGTGGTGTTCCACGGGGTGTCAACTGTGAAACAATTCCACATTGTCTTAAGTGAGCACCAAACTCAAAACTCAAATACTCACCCCCACGATCAGACCGTAGGAACTTGATCTTCTTGTTACGATGATTTTCGACTTCACTCTGAAATTGCTTGAACTTTTCAAATGTTTCAGACTTGTGCTTCATCAAGTAGACATAACCATATCTACTCAAATTGTTAGTGAAGGTGAGAAAATAACGATATCCGCCGCGCGCCTCCACACTCATCGGACCACACACATCGGTATGTATGATTTCCAACAAGTCACTTGCACGCTCCATTGTTCCGGAGAACGGAGTATTAGTCATCTTGCCCATGAGGCATGGTTCGCACGTGTCAAGTGAATCAAAGTCAAGTGACTCCAAAAGTCCATCGGTATGGAGTTTCTTCATGCGCTTTACACCAATATGACCTAAGCGGCAGTGCCATAAAAACATAGCGCTATCATTGTTAACTCTAACTCTTTTGGTCTCAATTTTATGTATATGTGTATTATCGTTATCAAGATTCAATATGAACAATCCTCTCACATTGGGTGCATGACCATAAAAGATATTACTCATAGAAATAGAACAACCATTATTCTTTGACTTAAACGAGTAACCGTCTTGCAATAAACAAGACCCAGATATAATGTTCATGCTTAACGCAGGCACTAAATAAAATTTATTTAAGTTCATAACTAATCATGATGGTAACTGAAGTGAAACTCTGCCGACGGCGATTGCATCAACCTTGGAACAATTTCCCACGTGCATCGTCACTTCATCCTTCTCCAGCCTTCGCTTATTCCGCAGTTCCTGTTTCGAGTTGCAAATATGAGCAACAGAACCGGTATCGAATACCCAGGCACTACTACGAGAGCTGGTTAAGTACACATCAATAACATGTATATCTAATATACCTGATTTTTCCTTGGCCGCCTTCTTATCAGCCAGATACTTGGGGCAGTTGCGCTTCGAGTGACCCATACCCTTGCAATAATAGCACTCCGTTTCAGGCTTAGGTCCAGCTTTGGGCTTCTTCGTCGGATTGGCAACAGGCTTGCCGCTCTTCTTTGAATTACCCTTCTTTCCTTTGTCGTTTCTCTTGAAACTAGTGGTCTTATTCACCATCAACACTTGATGCTCTTTACGGAGTTCTGACTCTGCGACTTTCAGCATCGCAAATAACTCGCTGGGTGACTTGTTAATCCCTTGCATGTTATAGTTCAACACAAAGCTCTTATAGCTTGGTGGCACTGATTGAAGAATTATGTCAGTGATATCCTCTTGCGGGAGTTCAATCCCCAGCTCAGCTAGACGGTTTGAGTACCCAGACATTTTGAGCACATGTTCAGTGACAGACGAATTCTCCTCCATCTTGCAAACATAGAATTTATCAGAGGTCTCATACCTCTTGATCCGGGCATTCTTCTGAAAGATAAACTTCAACTCCTGGAACATCTCATATGCTCCATGACGCTCAAAGCGACGTTGAAGTCCCGGCTCTAAGCCATACAAGACTGCACATTGAACTATTGAGTAATCCTCCTTGCGTGCTAACCAAGCGTTCTTAGCATCTTGGTCAGCCGCGGTGGGTGGTTCATCTCCTAGTGCAACATTAAGAACATAATCCTTCTTCCCAGCTTGCAGGAGCAACTTAAGATTATGAGCCCAGTCTACAAAGTTGCTTCCATCATCTTTCAACTTAGCTTTCTCTGTGAACGTATTAAAATTCAGGGTGACTGTCGCGTGAGCCATTGATCTACAACACAAATATTTTCAAAGTGGACTTAGACTATGTTCAAGATAATTAGAGTTTAACTAATCAAATTACTTGCTAAACTCCCACTCAAAAAGTACATCTCTCTAGTCATTTGAGTGGTACACGATCCAATTTCACTAGCTCAAGTCCGATCATCACGTGAGTTGAGGATAGTTTCACTAGTAAGCATCTCTATGCTAATCATATCGACTATACGATTCATGCTCGACCTTTCGGTCTCACGTGTTCCGAGGCCATGTCTGCACATGCTAGGCTCGTCAAGCTTAACCCGAGTGTTCCGCGTGTGCAACTGTTTTGCACCCGTTGTATGTGAACGTTGAGTCTATCACACCCGATCATCACGTGGTGTCTCGAAACGACGAACTGTAGCAACGGTGCATAGTCGGCGAGAACACAATTTCGTCTTGAAATTTTAGTGAGAGATAACCTCATAATGCTACCGTCGTTCTAAGCAAAATAAGGTGCATAAAAGGATTAACATCACATGCAATTCATAAATGACATGATATGGCCATCATCATGTGCTTCTTGATCTCCATCACCAAAGCACCGGCACGATCTTCTTGTCACCGGCGCCACACCATGATCTCCATAATCATGATCTCCATCAACGTGTCGCCATCGGAGTTGTCGTGCTACTTATGCTATTACTACTAAAGCTACATCCTAGCAATATAGTAAACGCATCTGCGAACACAAACGTTAGTTTAAAGACAACCCTATGTCTCTTGCCGGTTGTCGTACCATCGACGTGCAAGTCGATATTAACTATTACAACATGATCATCTCATACATCCAATATATCACATCATGTCATTGGCCATATCATATCACAAGCATACCCTACAAAAACAAGTTAGACGTCCTCTAATTGTTGTTGCATGTTTTACGTGGCTGCTATGGGTATCTAGTAGATCGCATCTTACTTACGCAAAAACCACAACGGAGATGTGCAAATTGCTATTTAACCTCTCCAAGGACCGCCTCGGTCAAAATCAATTCAACTAAAGTTAAAGAAACCGACACCCGCCAGTCATCTTTATGCAACGAGGTTGCATGTCAAGCGATGAAACCAGTCTTTCGTAAGCATACGAATAATGTCGGTTCGGGCCGCTTCAATCCAACAATACCGCCGAATCGAGAAAAGACTAAGGAGGGCAGCAAATCGAACATCACCGTCCACAAAATCCTTTGTGTTCTACTTGAGATTACATCTACGCATGAACCTAGCTCATGATGCCACTGTTGGAGAACATCGCATGGGAAACAAAAAAATTCCTAAGCGCGCGAAGACCTATCATGGTGATGCCCATCTACGAGAGGAGATTTGGATATACGTACCCTTGTAAATCGCACAACAGGAAGCGTTAAGAAATGCGGTTGATGTAGTGGAACATCCTCACATCCCTCGATCTGCCCCACGAACCGTCCCACGAACCGTCCCGCGATCCGTCCCACGATCCGCTCCGATCTAGTGCCAAACGGATGGCACTTCCGCGTTTAGCACACATACAGCTCGACGATGATCTCGGCCTTCTTGATCCAGCAAGAAAGACAGAGAAGTAGATGAATTCTCCGGCAGCGTGACGGTGCTCCGGTGGTGGTGAAGGATCTACTCCTGCAGGGCTCCGCCCGAGCTCCGCGGAAATACGATCTAGAAGTAAAACTATCGTGTCTAGATCTAAATTGCACGTGGCAAAGTTGTCTCAAATCAGCCCTAAATCACCACTATATATAGGAGGGAGGGGGAGGGGACTTGCCTTGAGGGCCAAGCCCCCAAGATACATCGGTCAAGAGGAGGAGGAGGAGTCCTACTCCAATCCTAGTCCAACTAGGATTGGAAAGTGGAGTCCTTCTCTTCCTTCCCACCTTTTCTCTTTTTTTGTTTCTTTGGTTTTTCTCTTATGGCGCATAGGCCTTATTGGGATGTCCCACCAGCCCACTAAGGGCTGGTGCGCCACCCATAACTCTTTTGGGCTTCCCCTGAGAGGGTTGCCGCCCTCTCAGTGAACTTCCGGAACCCATTCGTCACTCCCGGTACATTCCCGGTAATGCCTGAAAACTTTCCGGTAACCAAATGAAGTCATACTATATATCAATCTTCGTCTCCGGACCATTCCGGAAACCCTCGTGACTTCCGTGATCTCATCCGGGACTCCGAACAACATTCGGTAACCACACATATAACTCAACTATACTAAAACATCGCCGAACCTTAAGTGTGTAGACCCTGCGGGTTCGAGAACTATGTAGACATGCCCCGAGAGACTCCTCGATCAATATCCAATAGCGGGACCTGGATGCCCATATTGGATCCTACATATTATCCGAAGATCTTATCGGTTGGACCTTAGTGTCAAGGATTCATATAATCCCGTATGTCATTCCCTTTGTCCTTCGGTATATTACTTGCCCGAGATTCGATGGTCGGTATCCGCATACCTATTTCAATCTCGTTACCGGCAAGTCTCTTTACTCGTTCCGTAATACAAGATCCCGTGACTTACACTTAGTCAGATTGCTTGCAAGGCTTGTGTGTGATGTTGTATTACCGAGTGGGCCCCGAGATACCTCTCCGTCACACAGAGTGACAAATCCCAGTCTTGATCCATAGTAACTCAAAGGACACCTTCAGAGATACCTGTAGAGCACCTTTATAGTCACCCGGTTACATTGTGACGTTTGATACACACAAGGCATTCCTCCGGTGCCAGTGAGTTATATGATCTCATGGTCATAGGAACAAATACTTGACACGCAGAAAACTATAGCAATAAAACGACACGATCAATATGCTACGTTCATAGTTTGGGTCTAGTCCATCACACGATTCTCCTAATGATGTGATCCAGTTATCAAGCAATAACACTTTGCACGTAGCCAGAAAACCTTGACTATCCTTGATCAAATGGCTAGCCAACTAGAGGCTTGCTACGGTCATTGTTATGTCTATGTATCCACACATGTATCTATGTTTTCATTCAATATAATTATAGCATGAATAATAAAAAATTATCTTCAAACAAGGAATATAATAATAACTATTTATCATTGCCTCTAGGGCATATTTCCAACACCTTCATCCCCCTCCTTGCTCTCTCTTCGCCTATCACATATAGCATAGGATCAAAACATCCAAGCGTGGAGGGAAAATTGCCGAGGAGTACATTGACGAGAAGGAGCAAAGGATCAAAACAGCCAAGTCGAGTTCCTCTAGGTACGTAATTTTTTAGATCTTCCACTTCTCTAGAAGTTGAATATTTATTAGATTAGGATCATCTGGTTCAGGTACACTATCAAGTTGCAAATGAAGAACGGCAGTTGACATACTACCAGGTAATCACAATCTAATAGACACTTCAATTCATTGTAAACCTAATCAAGCAATCCTATTAGGTGGGCTATAGCTCACAAACTGTAATCCCAAGTAGCCTCATTAGAAATAATAATATTACAAGCTGCCAACTATCACAAATATATATATTAAATTAGATCTCGGTGACTAATTAGGAATAAGGTTTGAAATAAAATTGAACATTTAATTCCAGTGTTGTAGTGAAAGATTTAATCCTTAGGCATGTTTTCATTACTGTCATAATTCAAACCATAATAGATTCTCCTATCAAGTACACAAATAAGTAAATGATAGGAGAATATATTTTATTTCTTAACTCAGCAGCACTACCTCTAGGTTAGCTCAGATGCCGCGCATCTGAAAGGAGGTGGTAAAAGGATTGATCCTGGAAAAAAAATCTCAACACAATCCACAAAAAAGTTAGTCATAAATATTCTGAAGATATAGGCTGATTACGCTTAAGCAACAACCACCACCATAGGAAATGAAATTATCATGTAATAACAGAGAGATACAAAGACACTGCATAATGCTGAAGATGAAAAAACCATTGAACCACTCAAACAAATATATAACAATCACACAAATTATGGTGAGGAAGGTTAAGAAAAACAGGAGTCTTGTTAATGTCCAGGTTGACAATTATAGAGTCATTAATACCAATGCAACAAAGATTAGCAAGTGCGGTCTTAATTTATAGAAGGACAACTATAGTAACAACACATGCTTAAGAGATTTTATGTTTCTTAACCTGCACACCAATCGAATCTAACAGTGGTTAACCAGCACAGATCGAACGAGAATCCAAGGACGGGATCTACCAATAGAAGCAGCACCTGCAAACCATGGACCAGGCCACAACAAAAGCAATGTCAAAATAACAACTTGTAAAATGCCCGTGTATTGGTACGGGCTACAATGCATACAAATGAATTAAACAAATAATTAAGGTCATTTTCAAAATCGAAACTCATTTCTCCCTTATATGTCAGGGTATTTCCAAACATCAAACGGGCACAATGCTTCAACTTTTGTGCAAAACATAATGACTATCTTTGTCGTTGGTAGCAATTCATGACCGAACCTTCACCCTCTCGAGTGACCTACTTAGCATAAATGCACCATTTAGACAACTTGACAACACTTCACATGACAATTGAAAATCAAGACTAATTTGAAATAAAAATAGCGCTGGTGCGTACCTTATCTTCATGAACATCTAACATGTGACCGCACCATGTTACATCAGTGGTGCTTCTATAGGTGAACTAAAATACATTGATAGTACCAAATGAATCGGTGCTTCTCCTCAGTCAATAAACAATGTAGCAATTCTCCCTCTCTCCCTCCCTCCTTCTCCCTCTCCGCCTCTCCCCCGCTCTACAACATCACAAAGTCTCCCCCTCTATTTCTTAGCTATACCGGTAAAAGTGACTAGTAGCGGCAACAACACCTTAGAGTGAAGAATCTCATCTCATCTCTATTTTTTTGTCACACATCTCTCTCCCATTGGGATCTCTTTGTCATTCCATGTTCCATGTATTTAAAAATAACAATATTTGATATCTTCATCAGTAAATAAATAGTAAAAAAGCAGAGGACCGAACTAAAAAAATTTGGAATGAACATAATTTTACCACTTCCAAAAAATTAACACTTAATTTTAACTCTACGAGCATGAAGTAAAATTATTACTATAGGATACTGGAGACAAATGGCTTTGTAAAGGGTTTCATGCACTCTTGTTGATTTGTAAGTACCTAAAGAAAACTATCATATAACAAGTGTATAGTACCTAAAGATGGATTCATAAGACTACTGATATCAACGATATTTGTTGCAATTTACCTGCATCTAACAGGTGGCCTTGAAGTGCCTACATCAAAATCCGAAACTGGAGGATGATTTGTGTTGGAGAAATTTCGCTCCTCAGCCTAGATCGATTAAAAAGTTCAAAATCCGAATGTGGAGGTTCATTTTAGCTCGAAGTGGTAGGTAACTTACTCTTGGCGGGCGGTCCGGAGGACGGCGAGGACATCACGTAGGGGTTAGAGCCCGTGGACGCCACGACCGGCGGCGGCGGGGCGCGAGGTCCTCTAGGGACATGCGATGGTATGCCAACTGCGGCGCGACTGTCGTGTGGGCATAAGGAGGAGGAGTAATCGGGGACGGGAAGAGAGATCTGAGATGAGGGAGACAGTGGGCACAGTTGATGGCTGCAAGAGGGACGTGGTGGTTGGGGTCGCGACACAGCGATGCAATGAATCGCGTGATAACACGCGTGGATTTCGAAACCAGGACATGGAAATCGACCGGCCTCTGCCGGTAGAGTAGAAGGAGGAAGAGGGAAATCACGGAGAGCTCTCAGTCGCTTCCGGCACCATCGTGTGGGAGAGGACTGGAGGGGACGGGAGACGAGTGGGGCGGCTGTGTCCGCATCTGGCTGCCGCCGGATGGGTGGAGGGGAAGGGATGAGAGGGGGGCGTGGTGGGAGACGAAGTGAGTGGAGTGGATAAGGAGTGAGTCTACGAGCGATTAGGGTTCGATAGGAAACAGAGAGAGTGATGTTGAGGGAGTCGGGGCTCGTTGGGTCGTGCAGTGAAGTATTTTAGAACATTGTTGGGTCGTGCTGGATAGCCAATTTGAGCCTTGAATCAACAAATTAGCTCTATAAATAATGCCCAAAATGTTTTAAATAATAAAAAATGCCTAAAAAAAACTCACAGAAAAAAATATAGATTAAAAGTTGTCTAAAAAACATTTATATTATAATTGGAATATACAAATTATTTTTTAAACTTATTAGATATATTCATAGTATCAAAAAATAACAACTCTCAAAGAATAAACCGAATATAGTTGTTTTACATTGGATCGCTTAGCCTATATAAATATTTAAATGATTTAAGAAATTTCAGAATAATGCTTATTTAAATATGAACATTATAGTTGGTTGTTTGCTCCAAGAGAAATGCAATGCGTTTTTTAATAATATGAAAAAAAATGTTTCTACAAAATAAAACAGTTGTGTTAGTTTACATTTTATTATATATTATTATATATGTTTATATGATGCAATATAAAATATCGTTTATATTTCATTATAGATAGAAAGTGATGGGTTCTGACATATGCACTGGTGTAACGATGATGGACCAGACTGAAGCATCACGAGAAGAGGTGCGTATAGTTAATCCTTCTTCGTATGTATGTTACTCATGATAATACAAAAGGTTTATTATTTTCAGAATATAGGAGACATAGATATGGATTTTGGACATTCACGGAAATAATCCATCGACATGGTTTCTGATGCGGCATATCTAAAAGGGGCCGAGTATGGACCCAATTATTTACAACACAATGACGTGGAACCTTTGATATCTCATAAAAAACAAAAAGTAATGTCAATTTGAATATTAGCACAGAAGGTATTTGTCAGGGTAATTAGCAATATTTACTTCTTCATATTGCCTTTTTATTCAAGTATTTTGGCTCATATTTTATACTAACTTGGTTCATTGTTGTATCGTAATGACAGACTATGTTTGTACCCCTAGAGATGTTACAGTCATTGAATCAATCATGTCTGCCCTCAAAAAAACCAAGTTCGTGGACATTGGAGATGCCTTGTTATCAATTGATGATTTAGAATGCCTTATGAGAGATGATATGTTCTTGCACGATGGTGTAAGGCCAATTGCATCACGTTGGACTTAGTAATTAATATGAACCATGTGTAATATCTATTACTCTAATAAATTATAAACTTGGAATTACACATGATAAATGCTTATATATATTGTATGCTTGCCCGCGACCATCTACGAGAAAGGATGGGTGAAAAGGTATATATTATTAGTACCTTTGTATCTGGGCAGATGAAAGAAGGCGGAGAAAAAGACATATGCCCATCAAAATATCGTCACATCGTACAAAATGTTAATACTTATGTACAACAAGATATGGTTAGTCTCGCCTCAATATACAAGCATATAATGATGTTTTTTTAAATGAATCCATTTATATTATAATTTATATCTAATTGTGCATGCAACTTATATGATGTTTACACCAGCTATTCATTCCGATTAACATCCCAAGGTACCATTGGTATCTAGCAATTGTCAATGCCAAAAGACATGAAATTCAAGTACTGGACTCACTTGGTGCTAAGGAAAAACGGATTGAACTTGGCACTGCGATAACTATCTATTATTCTTGATCCTTTTGACATAAGTTTTGTTTATATTAATCCCTAATGTTTATTTACACGTATAAAACAGTTACTAGGACTTGAAAAACGTATGAAACTTGGAGAACAGAGTTCAAACTTTAAAAGAGATCATAAATGGCTTATCTAAATGTTACAAAATGGAAGGTTGTAGAACAGTTTCAGGAGGCAACACAAATGGATGGGTAAGTGTTCATCACAAACTGAAAATTATTATGGTTGCTACTCATGAACACAAAGTATCATTTAATGGATAATATTTATAGTAAAATAACGTATTGTATGTATTACTTGATACAAGATTATTTGATTCTTCTTGGTGATATTCTAAAGCATTATTTTATAATATTATAGCGCATCATGTGGATTATTCATGTTAAATTATATGGAATATTGGACAAAAGATGCACTATCTCATGAGTTCACCGAGGTATTCATTTTCATACATTGTCCCATTAAAAAATCTCAATATATCATATCGAATATGATTTTTTCTAATATTTTCAGGAGGATATGAAACACTTCCGACAAAAATTAGTTGTTATTTTGCTTGATTCAGAACTGAATAAACTAAAAGGATGCCCGTTATACAGCCAATTTGATGATGAAGTTGTCTTACTTAATTCCGATATTGAGATCCTGGATAATCCGCCAGACAGAATCGAAGACAAACGTCCTACCCCAATCCCCGTCATGGCCACTGATCAACGTGATTTACTTGCCGAGCTATGCAACTACATCATGTCGATCGATGATGCTCAATCTTTGGAGTAAGAATCATTCATATTTAGTATTACGTAATATAAAAGTATATTTTATTATTATTCTTACCATCCATTTTGCAGGAAGGAATGGGTCCGAACCTCGACACCTGGTCCAATGTCCTTAACTCTCAAAAAAATTCAAGGCATACTTAACATGGAGCAAAGTATGGACAATGATTGCTTCAACATTGCCGTGCGTATGCTTGCATGTGACGAGGGAGTATTGTTTACACACCCTCCTATACACTACATGGATATGCGCTTTTGTGTAAGTTGTCATAATTATTTATTCATTTCCATTAGTATCAACACGTGAAATAATAATTACTTTTGTACCCAGTCCATGATGCTGGAGTCAACACGAGGTCAAAAGTTTTGCGAGAAGGAAACTATTCAGACGTTGGGATTATTGTTTGATGGCTGGCCTGGGATTGACAACAACGTGTCATCGTGCAACATGATAGGTATTGTATTTTGTCTATTATTTTCATGGCTTATTGTTGCTCCTAATTGCTACCACCTGTAGATTTTTCTTCCGTATGCATACATGGGCTTATACATCTTGTACATCATCGACAAAGAGGCACATCGTGTATGCATTATGGACCCTATTCATACATCACAGTCGTTAAAGAATAAAAATTTGAGGCACGTAGTGACGTTAAAAAGTTTTGCGAGGGAATTCAAAGATGCACTCGAAATAAAGCAACCCGGCGGGAATTCCGATATATCTAAATGGCAACGTTTATTTCCGTCTGGTATTCCAACGACCACAGACGGGTAATGAATTCATAATATAAATATTTAATTATGTTATCACTTTATTTTATATAGTATTGATTTAGGAAATTGCAGAGATGCGTCTGGCTATTTTGTTTTCCATTTTATGCTCTTGTGGAACGGTAAAGAACTTATCAAGCCGATTTGCACAGTGAATATTGTCCATTACATGTTTGAAGACATTCAACGTGAAATTTTTGTGTTCACTACACATATTTATTGTGCAGGATGGGTATGAGTTGAGGAAATAATTTTTATTATACTTGCTAAAACATCATGGGAATGAAGCTAGAGACAATCTTCCTGATATTGTGCGAGAATTTATTAAGGGCATCAAGTAGATCTTAATAATTTGTAATGGATTTAGTTTGACCATCGCTCAATTTGTTTCGTGGACATGTCATCAATTTGTTTTATTGTTATGACTTTTCATTGGAAGTAAAGTGGACTTTTATTATTAAGTAATTGTGCTAATGTTATATAGTCTCTACATATAAAAAGTGGCATGCATTACCTTTGTATAACTTATAAAATATTGTAAGTGCCCGTGACAACGCACGGGCATTCTACTAGTATTATATGGTTGCGACGTTAAAAAAATTATGATGTCCAAGATTGTGATATTATGTGGTCTTATCAGTTGTTCATATGTTTCACAATGGCACACAGGTGAATCCAAGTAAATGCAGGTGGTGGGTATTAGGACTGGTAGAGCTATGATAGTGGGCGGGCCCTGATTCAGAATTTCAACCTCTTGGACGGGAGATGGGTAGTGTATGAATACAAAAGGTGTAGCTTCAAGCAGTGGGATCACAAGGTGTGTGGGATGGGTCGTCGTTCTCCCTTGGTGCATCTGCAGTCACAAAGTCTGAAGAATGCTTCCATGGTAGGCTGGTAGCGACGTCTCGATTCAGGTATGCTCTGTCCATTTCAGTGTCAATCCACCACTAATTATATGTATGCACAGACTAGTGAACACTGCAGGATGCTACATCTTTGGAGGCGTCAGTCAATCGACGAGTCGAACCTGAACCGGCGAGGAGCCCACACTCAGTGCTTTCTTCCCTATGTGATTAAGTGAGTGGTGTTCGGGAAGATTGGTAGCTGCAAACGATCAACGTTAGTCCAGAATCTTAATGCAGTCAGCCCACAACGTCCATCTCCTTTTGATCCATGGTAACGGTAATTAATGGAATTACAAGGGCAGCGTCTGACCTGTGGCCATAGTCCATAAATAGCAACCGTTATACCTGTGCCAAGACCACATCGTGCACATATTACGATATAAACTTGCGGTATAGATTCCAGGATCACTGCGACTCAGGCTCACATTTGTACTTTCGCCGAGAATAATCACTGTTTTACTTGTACTGCTTGTAAAATATGCACACGGAGTGTATTTTTTAGGTTAGTTTATACAAATCTCCTAACAATCTTCTCAATGATAAAAAGTATGTATATATTTCGAGCTAGCTACAGAGTCAAGCTTTTTCATCATATAGAGCGTTTACTTTATGACCATAGTATCAGCATCATTATTAATACGTACTCCCTCCGTTTCTAAATATAAGTCTTTTAAGCGATTTCACTAAGGGTCTACATACAGAGCAAAATGATTGAATCTATATTCTAAAGTATGTCTATATACATCCATATGTAATTCACTAATGAAATCTCTACAAAGACTTATATTTAAGAACGGAGGGAGTACTTCGTATTTACAAAGTTACCGTTGTAAATATGCACATTTGGACTTTTCATTTATACAACATCTCCTAATGAAGGATAGAAAACATACCTCTGTTTTGGAAGGATACCATAACTTCTTCATCAAACAAATTATTTTTTGTGACCACAATATCAGTATCATCATTGATGTTTATTTACAAAGTTACTACTCCCTCCATCACAGTATATTGGACGTATCTCCAAAACGATAATTTTCACAATTAGAAGGAAATAAGACGCATGGCATTAATTAGCCTACTAATTGGGGTGTTTTGAAAACCATCTCCACCAATCATGCGAGGAAGTCGTTCGTTTAGTGAACAGGGGTTAGTAATGCGTCAGTTTTACGATTAATTAGGCGCTTCTACAGCTCGTCGGCTCAATTTTTCCTACCAATAGAAAAACATCTTGGTTCCAGAGCCCTGTGAGATACGTCCAATATACTGTGATGGAGGGAATACTCCTAAACATGCATGCGGAATATTTTAATTATTACAAGATGTCCTATTGAAGGATAACTTATATAACTCTGGTTTAAAGGGCTCGTTACTTTTATATTTCCATTATATTGGTCTCATTTTGAATCCAGTTAACTTAAAGTGTTTTGTGTCTCACCCCACATTTAATTCACGGAGATAAGAGAAAGTAAATTAATGGTCATGCATGCGTTTTTTTCTACATGTGCCATGCAAGGCCAATGAAAGGAATGGTGCTAGGCTTATTGATTCGGAAATCGAAAATGTGAAAAATATTTTATTAACTAGTTAAAACTAGTGTCATCTATTCACAATCTACGTCAGTTCATGAGATTTCATATTTGAGCACTATAAACCGAAAGAGAGGGAGTATCAAAGTATATGTTCTTGTAGTATACGACATTGTTGTCTGTGTTAGTAACCCAACATCTGCTTGATTGTTTTGCTTAGTTGTGTCAACGGAAAACTAAGAGAGCCCTTTTCATTTTATTATCCTCGCATATTAATCCATATGCATATTATCCTCGCATATTAATCCATACGCACACAGATGCACACAGATTCATATTTTTTGAGAAAACGCAAAACACTTTTTTAAGAAAACGCAAAAAACCTTTGTGTTTCATTGTATTAAAAAGAAAGGGGGGTTACATCCTCCTAAGAGGCCAGTTCTGCATCGTTACATGGAGATCAGTGGACGTCCCAGGATGGTGGCAAGGCAACCCTGAGCCCTTGGGCACCGACCCTTGCCCAGCATCTGGACTCATCCTTGATCGTGTCAACTAGCTCATCGAGCGATGGGGTTACATAATAAAAAAACGCACGCATTTCTATGCTTTCAGATCATCCAAGGCACCAAGAGCCTGGGCAATTAAAAACACAGATTTATATTTTCAAGAAAACGCAAAAAGCCTTTGCGTTTCATTGTATTCAAAAGGAAGGGGGTTACATCCTTCTAAGAGGCCAGTTATGCAACGTTACATGAAGATCAGTGGACGTCCCAGGATGGTGGCAAGGCAACCCTGAGCCCTTGGGCATGGGCCCTTGCCCAGCATCTAGACTCAACCTTGATCATGTCAACTAGCTCATCGAGCGATGGAGTTACATGATCAAAAACGCACGCGTTTCTATGCTTTCAGATCATCCAAGGCATCAAGAGCCTAGGCAAGTAAAAACACAGATTTATATGTGTCCAGCTAGCCGGCAACGATGGCAATAACCTACTTATTATAATTGTATTTGTACGATTAGTATTTTTGCTAATTAGTTCGATAGTGTATTTGTATGATTAGTATTTTTGCTAATTATTAGTTCTTATCTAATCAGTGTGGATGAGAGAAATAGGCATCAACATTGATGATTAAGCTGATTTGCATGGGCCTTGACTTGGAAAATGATGTAAATTAGGAATTTGTGTCTATGGTTTTATACCCCCCCCCCCCCCCCCCCAAGTGTCCTTAAATTCTGATTTGCAAGCTGATTGCAAGGGCCTCATTTATACCTCTCAAGTGCCCTAAATTCTAGCACTCTATTTATTCTGAAGTATGTCTAAATCCTAAATTTGTACCGATGTATTTGTGTTTTATTCATGTTAAATGTTTTTTTTAAAATTATATGCCAAATTGATGGTTTTCAAATTGTGCTCACTGATTTCATGTGTAAGCTAGTGCCAGTTTGATTCTGTCATGTAATCTAATTGCACAGCACATCCAAACACAGTTTTGTAACTTGATACCTTTACATGCATGAAACAAACAAAAGAGCAAATTCTCCTATTACACCACGATCCCACTGCTACCTGGTTCCATTACCAGTTTAACAGTCCCGTTTAGAACAGAGTAGAAGCTTGTTTAGTTTTGCGGAAAATGTCAATAGGGCCTAAGGCCAACCATAGAATCTTCTAGATAGTATATGTGGCAAAATCTGGCGTAGTAGAAAGAATATCCAACGATCATCAACACTCCGATTTGCCACCTCTCTACCGTCTGATCTGACTTCATCCAATGGTCGTTATTCAGTTATGCGTACCCTATATAGTTCTGAGCATCGATTTTTCTTTTGCCCAGACCTCCATGAATGTCATTCCATCGCAAATCTTTGCACGCATGCATAACACACATCAATATTTGTTGCCAAAAAAGCTTAGATTTTCCTGAATTGTCTTAGTATTTTTTTGGATTTCACTGTAGCAAATGGTGCATGTAAGCTCACGCTCACAAACTCCATGTACACCGTGAGAAGGCAAGCAATATTATAATAACAGTTTTGCTAAAGCACATCTACATATGTCCTAAGTAATGCACATGTAAGTCATTAGAAGAACCTTCCATTCACTGGACAAGCCATCTTCGGCATCACAAAGAAAAGTGGAATTGTAAATGCTGAACTCCGGACAAGACTGTATGACGGTCAAAATACCAAATGGTGGAAAGTAGACTGCATGCAATCTTAAGTACTCCCTCCGTTCCTAAATACCGAGTATAAGTCTTTTTAGAGGTTCTACTAGAGAATTACATACGGATGTATATAGACATATTTTAGAGTGTAGATTCACTTATTTTACTTCATATGTAATACTCAAATGAAATCTTAAAAAGACTTATATTTAGGAACGGAGGGAGTACAAAGTTGTACTAAACCAGCCTCAGTTAATATGAATAGGAGGGAGTACAATATTTGTCTTGAAAAAACTGTATAAGGTGCCTAGGGAGTATTTCACAATTGGATATTTTTTTATGTAATCCAGTCGAGTAGCTGAAATTATTCTAGTTACAGGCACAGAACCATAATTCATCCCTTTGCTGTTGTTAGGAAAAGTCATAATACTCTGCTGAACTTCAATGGTGCGTCTACTCAACACCCTGAAGTATAAAATCGATTAGCCTAGTCGCTAGCCGTCTAAGAATAGAGTACATAACCCCATTGTCAGTTACTGTGCTGAATGTAGTGAATAATATGGCTATCCCTCAGAAAATGAAGAGAAAATTTCCAGTGGGTCGCCGCTGATGTAAGTGAATAAAGCAACAAAGGGGGTTAGGTACAATCCCCTCCTATCCATATTCATTGTTACAGATTTAGTACTTAGGGGGTAGTATATGTAACAGATATAGCCTTAGTAACTACACATAATTTCTCCCACTTGTCTGTACAAAGCATCTTCTAAACTATATTCCAATCAAGAGTGAACTCTTCAAATAATTAGTGATATACTTTATATATATTGTTGCCATCTCCTAAACAGAAAGCTAGTATAAAGGTTAATTTAGGTGTCCCAACACAATAACTTGAATCTGTCTAGAATAATCCATGTGAATGTGAATCTTGCTCAAGGAACCATGGCAACTGAATCTCTTAACACGCATACTCTTGAACAACAGAAATACATGAATTTTCCATATGGCGGCTCAGCTATTTAATTTAACTGTTTATCGGGCTTATCAATCTCTAGTATAATATGTGTTGCTTATGAAATATTGCGGGCTTGATGGGTCATTGTTACGAAGAAATCTAAATAGGCTTGACCATACATAAGCTAGATACCTCATGATTCTAGAAATAACACATGTAACAGATTTATGATGCTTGGTGGTAGCAGACCAAACCTCGAAGGAAGTTAAGAAACAGAGAAAATCAAACAGGTCACACAGACATAAGATAAGCCGCATATAATGCTGATGAATGACATAAAAAACAACTTTGAAATACAACCATATAAAGCTCAGGACTACGAAATTACAGCAAGGATTGGGAATATTACCAGCAGAGTAACTTCTAGTAGCAATCTCCTCGACGATCCCAAAGAGAAGCATTACGAAAATGTTACACAGGAAAACTAAAGAAGAATTTGCCTTACAGTGGATACTGCTACATGGTTAACTTTCCAACCCATTCATCAATCATTCCATAGTCAATGCTTAGCTCCCTCAAGGGCGGAATGTTCTCCAGGGCAAAGATCATGAGGTGGGGATAAGACACGTTGTAGTGGTCAAACAGCACAAACTGAATAAATACATTGGGACTGCAACTATGGCTGAAATAACAAGCCACGTTCCTTGCCCTTGAGACATCAATCGAAAAGTTCAAGTCTGTTGTGGCAGGATGGTTCGGAGCCACATACTCAGGATATACATCAGAGATATCACCCCAATCTAACCACCTCAAAGGGAACCTGTTCGGATGCACCAAACAATCACCACTGGCTGCCACTATCTCTGACTGCTGATGGGTAAGCACAATCCCACTAAACTCACAAATGAACGTTCCAGACTTAATGAGATCCAGGGACCGAACACCCCACCCAGTTTCCCTTGACCGGAACACCTCAAGCCTATTCTTAAGCCCCTTCTGACTAACCCTGTTGGGGCAGCTAGGTGGGCATTGGCAATATGGGCCACACTCATACAGCAGTGGTTTGCCCCTTAGAAGAACACCAGCTTTATCATACGCAAACTCACCTCCATTCCTTTCTGCACAATAACATCCAATTGAGCAATTATCGATGCACCCACACCCACCACCACCCTCAGCAAACTTCCCTTGAACTGCAGAAGATGGGAATATTGGCCGTGCCAGGTACTCAAATAAAAGTGGGTCCCTATCATCATCAACATCATTATATAGCGCAACTGGCATGATCTCTCGACCCATGGAAATATCAAAGCTCAGGTATCCAGTTGGCCGCATAGATAGTGCATCCACCTTAAGATGTTCAGCTGCACGATAATTCACAGATCCCATGGGCTCCTGCCCTTCAACGCGAATCATTTTATACTTGTAAACACCAAAGCCAGCTTTCCCACGATCGAGCCAGTAGTCAACAACCTTGTAGAGGCCATCGTAGAAGTAGACCTTTCCAACAGGGCTGCGCTTAGACTTGACTGCACGGATTACACGAATTTCAATACCATAGGACATGCTGCGCTCAAGGGCAAGATTGCCGCCCTCAAGCTTCTGGTCGACGCAATGCTTGTGCAGGTTGGGGTCTCGACCACCATGGCCGGTGTACACCAGTACATCACCACGATCATCATCATCTTCATACCCACCAGAAACAATAATAGATGTGGCTATAGGCTCGCCTGAGGCAGACTGCCCTGCTGAGAGATAATCAATCCCGGCCTGCACCTGGCCATGGAGGCCTAGCACACACAGCTCCATGCGGAAGAAGAAGGCATCCCCGACAGCAATCCCAGGTATAGGCCCCACTATGCGGCGGTCGCGGTTGAGCCACAGGTCTCGGTCGGCCATGAGCGCAGCAGCCCGCAGGTCGGCGCGCACGCGACGCCGGTCCACTGAGCCAAGCCCGATGATGCCCGCAAGACCGAGCGCCTCCGCGCGCTCGTCATCCTTCAGGAGCAGGCCGCGTAGCGACTCGAAGGTGATGCGCGCCCGGCGCACCAAATCACGAAAATAGATCTGATCCCGCACGCTAAGTGAGGACACCCGTACCAACTCTGACGACCGCGGACGGCGCTTCTTCGCCGCGGACCCCGACCCAGGCTGCACTGCCGCCGGCGCCGCGGCCTCAGCGGTCGGCGCTGGCACGATCGCCCCGGCCCCCGCTGATAACAGGTAGAGGCTTGCCAATCGGCAGTACTCCGCGAAGAGCGCGTCCTCGTCGGGGTTTGGTGGCAGCGACTGCAGAGGCGTCTGGACCTCAGGCGAAGACAGGTCAGGCGTTGTCGGTGCAACGAACACCGCCGCAACAGCAGCCGTGGCCTGCGGCGGCAGCGGCAGCGGTGGCGGCAGAGGGCCATGCTCAGGAGATGCGGGCTCCGACTTGGGCTCCCTCCTCAGGAACGGCAGGAAGTTGAGGTCAATGGAGTCAGAGGAAAAGGATGAGGACGGCGAGGACAGCTGCGACGACGGCGAGGACTCATCCACCTCCATTGCCCCCAAAAAAGGAAAACCCGGCCTCCGCGTTGTCTTCTAAAACAACGAAACAGGGGATCCCTCGATTCCCAAATTTCTCCACGAGCGCGGCGGAAACGCCGAGGGCGACAAAGTGGCGGATGTGGGGAGGGAGCACGGTGGTGAATTAGTGAAGATGGGGGTGAAGGTAGGGTAGGATTGCGATTGAGGGAGAAGTGTGAAACTGGGCTCGGTTGTTACAGCGTCTCCAACACCCACGGCCGGAAAAATAATGTTTTTTGGTGCGTTGTCTTCTAAAATAACGTTTCAGCGGACATGTAAAAAACCTGAACGCGGCATAAATAGTTGAGGCCCTGTTTGATAACAAAGTAGTAAAAAAACTAAAGTATTAAAAACTGCAGTAACTTTACGTGTAGATAGAAAATATCATGATTTTTAATATAACAACATATTTTACAGTATTCACAATGTAGAAAAACTGTTTGATTACGCCACATATTACTGTAGTTTAGATCGAGCAAGTACACGGGAAGAAGATAACGACGTCCCACCCCTTCTTTTCGCCTTCTCTGTTTTTTAAAAAGAGGTCTGGGGTTCTTTTTTTTATGCAGAGAAAAAACCACAGTTTTTTCAATACTGCAGTTTTAAAATCACAATTCTTAGAGGCAACCAAACACCTCATTGTAAATAAAACTATGACAATCTCCAAAACTGCAGTGTTCTAAAAATACTACGAAAATTCTTTGTTATCAAACAGGGCCTGAACGTGCGGGACGAAACGGCATCGTACGCTGTTTATTTCGTGCGTCCGCTCCCGCGCGCTGCACACTGAAGCACCCACACCACGACTTCCCCTTACCGTCATTCCGGCGCTAGCGTCGCCGCCCGCACCATCCCGTTTGCTCTAGCGACCCGGTGACGCTTCCCTGGACCATCCCCGCGATGCCGCTGCTTCCTCCGTCTTCCTCTAGTCGTCGTCGTCCCTCGCGCGCATCATTCCTCTGACGAATAGCGCACGGCCGTCCACCGCCGCTTGGCGCCCACAAGATGTTCGACGGAACGCTTGCAAGATATGTATTGCTTTAACTTTACATTTTTTTACATGAATTTGATGCATGTTGTTTATAGCTTTTATAGACTAGTCTAAATTTAATATTGTGGATAAGTTTGTCATATGATTCTTCCGAAGAAGAATTTAATATTGAAAAAGAAGAGGACCTTGCAATGGTCCTAGCTATGCATATCAATAAAAAGCCAAAGCACGGTGGAAGATAAACTACTATTTATTGTTGATTATTTTTTATGTGTTTGATCTTCTTGGTTTTGTTTGGAGTGTATATGTCATTCGTGTTGTTCACGCGCGCCATTTATTTACAGCGCGTGTTAGGGCGGCTCGCACGCATTATAGTTTCGAGCGGCCGCTGGAGCCAGCGCTCGGCTGCGCGTAAAAACTGACTATTTTAATGTTGTAAACTGTTAAAACCAACCTCAACATTTTGATTGTTTAGATCAAAATGAACACAAAACGCGGTTAATGCATCATTGTAAATTGACGACTGTTCCTTTCTCGTCCACCTACGATCTATTTTTAATTTAAATTTAGACCAGATTTCAGACGCACGTGACATGTAACCACGTTAATTGGGTCTATGGCAACGCCCAGCGACGCCATTTGGGCCTAATCTCTGCCACGAACAAAGCCACGTAGCTCGCTCCAGCGCGCATGAAGCATTTTTCCAGCTCTAGCGAAGCATGCACGGCACAAACCCTTGATAGCGCCGGCGGCGGTCAAGAGGACGATTGTGGGCGGCGAATAATGACCTACAAGTGAAGGGCATCTACCGTATCCTTTTTGATAAGTAAGAGTGTCGAACCCAACGAGGAGCAGAAGGTATTGACAAGTGATCTCGAGCAAGGAATAACTGCAAGTACTGAAAGCTAACTTTTTATGGTTTTTCTAGTATAGGCAACAAGGAAATAAATGCAAGTAAAGTAAATGGTGCCGAGGTGCAGCAAGTGGCACGATCCTTTTAAACACAAAGGATATGCCGAGGGACTAAACTTATAAAGACTAAGGCATTCCCGAGGACACGCGGGAGAGATAGTCAAGTGCTTTCGCCATACTGTGTCTGGTACTATGTTTTGTATTGATAAGTGTTATGTGGGTAGATCTTAACTAGTGCACAGTCTAGACTAAGACAAGTACACTCTTATGACTAATCCCTCTTGCAAGCATCCGCAAATACAAGAGAGAAATTAAGGCAAAGCCTAACCATAGCAATAAGCTTTAGGATCCAATACTCGCTCATGCAAAAGTATGCGAACTGGGGTTCAGGTTTCCGTCACTCTAGCAACCCACCATAAGCATTCTTTATACACGATGCATCCCCCTAGGTCCTTAAAAAGGCGAATGTTATGTAGTCGACGTTCACATAACACCACTAGAAGAATAACATCATAACTTAAATATAAATCAACACATATTACTTCAACATCATATGACTACTAGCATCTAGACTTTTCCCATGTCCTCAAGAACTAATGGAACTACTCACAAGACATAAAAGAGATCATGATCAGAGGTGATGAAAATATGATTCACAATCTGGTCATAACAATAATCCTTCAACAAAACTCAATAGCATTCACCACAAAAGAGTAATCAATACCGGTAGAGTAGAGGGGATGAATAGTGCAAGGTATAACTCCGATTGCAATGGTGAAGTAGATGGGATGAAGGTGGAGATGGTGCTGGTGTTGGTGATGATGGTGATGATGATCTCGACGATGCCTGTGACAATGGTGATGACGATGAGGAGGATCTCCCCTTTCGGGAGGAGTTATCCTCGACGGAATCTGCCCGTTGGAAAGGTCTTTTCTTCTGTGTAGGTTTCCGTCGTGGAGCGGTGGCGGAATCGCGAAAACTCTTCTGCCCCCGTAATTTTTAGGTCAAGAGGGACATATAGGCCAAAGGAGAGCGCCGGAGGCTGGGCCCATCAGCCAGGCGCCCTCCTGGCGCGGCCTACGGGGGCCGCGCGAGCAGGTCGCCTGGTTGACCTGTGGCCCCCCTCCAGCCCTTCTTTGGTGTGTCTTCGGGATCTTTTAGGAAACTTCTTCCCTCAAAATTTCAGCGCAATTGGAGATGTTCTGATATTGCAGCTCTTCGTGCTATTTTCTCCGCTGAATCCTGCGTGTGTTGTTTCAGCACCGGAAAGTTGTAAACTGTGTAAAATAAGTCAAAACACTATAAGTACACCATCATAAAGTGAAATATATCAGTGAATAGAGACAAATTATGATACAAAATAGTGATGCATTTTGGACGTATCAACTCCCCTAAGCTTAGACCTCGCTTGTCCCCAAGCGAATACTGAGCTCGGTAAACCTGTCCACAAGTTTAGGGAGTGAAGTATCGATAGATAAGAATACAGACAAGAAGCATCATAATTTCTCTACTAAACTCAACCATCCTCAACAGCAATCTCAACTCATAAGGCCCTTATGAAAGAGTAATATCAATTACAATCAAAAGTAGAGCTAAGAAAACTCATCAAACCATGGCAAACATGTCCTTGGTCAAAGAAGAACTAATAACTTTTAACTTTTGCTCTTCCTTTTATATTTTGATGAGATCAATTGAAGCTTTTTGAAAGAACATGTTATTAGTCAAGAAGTGAAAATGCTAACACAAAGGAAGATGTTTGCTTTAGCTAGGCTTAACAAACAACTCACTTATCTTAATGATAATGTTAACAAAGGTGTGATATGGCAACTCTCAATGGAACAATATAAATGCATGCATCTTTGTCAACATAAAGTGTCTTCTATTTTCAGGATAGAAAGAAGTAGGTTTACTCACTCAACATAAAAGTAAAAGATTGGCCCTTCGCAGAGGGAAGTAGGGAAAACTCATGTGCTAGAGCTTTTTAGAGATTTTGAAATCAACAAGATTGTAAAACAAGCTTTTGAGAGGTGCATAATTTGTCAACGAATGCTAGTAGATAGCCCAATACTTCTCATGCTGGACAAGTTTTGAGGAACGGCTCCCAAAGTGGGGACGATCACATCCCCTTAGTCTCCTTTGTTTATCACTACCAAAGTTTTCTGATTTCTCATCAACAAAGCGTGAAGGAGGTTTTGTTTGTTGTTATTATCTTTTACGAGCTGGGCGCACTCATGCCAGTCCCTCCTCGTATTAGGGGTTTGCATATTAGACATGCAAACCCAAGATAAAACTTGTCCAGTATGAGAAGATCATGAATTACCTACTACTTCCTCATGAGCTAAAACATCAGTATTATACTTTAGGAGAGGCACAAAACAGGGAGTAAAATTTGAAGGTTTAAAGATAGCGCATGAGTAATATACTTTAGGAGTGGCGGTGAAATACCACATATAGGGAAGGTATGCTAGACTCTTGGGAAGGTTGAGGTTTCAGGATATGGATGCACAAGCAGTATTCCCGCTTAGTGCAAGGGTTGGCTAGCAAAGGCTTTTGAGAGCAGACAAATAATGTTAACTTGGATGCAAAACAATATAAAGTTTAACATAAAGAATTGGCATAAAACATCAAGTTGTCTTCCTTGTCAGCATAACACTTAAAGCATAAGAACATAAAGGTTTTGGCTATGTCGCTACTAGAAAAACTCATGCTTGTTGTTATGACCAATGCTATGTTTGCCAAGATTAAATAAAGTTTTCAAAGCCATACCTGATATGTAAGATCCATACTCCCATAAGAATCAGCACATAAGATCGATTGCATGAAGATAATACCAAGTGCAACAAAGAAACCAATAGACTTCTCGTTAATATTCCATAATAGACATTGCACGCTCACGGATACAAACTCTTCACAAAGGAGTGATAGACCTCAGTGCAAATACCTATTTCATAAGATAACTTCCCTAGACATGATACGACACTAAACTTGACCATAAAAAGTAAAGGATAAAAATAAAGATACCGGGCACTCCCCCAAACTTGGAACAAGCTAAGGGAATGCCTTTACCCATGAAGATTTCACTCGTCATCCTTGTTCTTGTTCCTCAGGTAATCCTTAGCGAAATGATTCCATGGCAGAGGTCCTCCCTCCACACAGGATTCTTCAATCTCCAGGATCCTGCTTTCGATGGATAAGCCCATGCGCAAAAACTTAAGTTCATACTCACAGTTCTGATTTTGAAGGTCATAGATGTGCTTTCTAGTGCGTATATGATTGATCGCACTTCCTCCATCTCCTCCTCATGTTCCCTCTTCATCTCAGCGATGATATCACAATTGGCTTCGACACCACGCTCGACCATCAACTTGTACTTGAAGACTTCTTGCTCCACTTCTTCCAGCCTGGCCCTGGTGCTCCCCTCCTTGATAGGACCCTTCAAATATTCTTTGTGGATGACACCATCCTCCACCCAAAGGGTTTGAGGGTGTCTATTTACCTCTGCGAGATAAGGGTTGATGACGTTGACGAGGAACTTGTCCTTGGGAGACTTTGGGGAAGCCACGGTACCTAAGTTTGCTGAAAGTTCTCCTTGCACAAATAGATCGAAAAGAAAACGCACGGAATCGCAAGATACAAAGTCGGGACGATCCGGGAAAAAATATAGGAAAAATTTATGCACCAAAAGGAAGGTAACAAGCCAAAGTGGAGTCGGAGACGGACTCCGGGTGGTCCAGGCGGCCTCCTGGCGCGGCCAACAGGTCGCCTGGGTGACCTGGAGCTCCTCTCCAGCTCGGCTTCGGCTCAGAATTTTCCTAATTTCGCAAAAACGCATAATACGGAACTTTTATTGATGTTCGTGAAGTTTCCTTACCGTATTTCATACCTTTTCTTATTCTACTTCTGTCGGTGTCTGATACAGTGTTGCAATATGTTCTTCGTGAGTGGCTACCTGTATCACATCCACCTCTACATTGATGGGGTCTCCAGCCATGTAATGCTTGAGTCTTTGCCCATTTACAACATGTGGTTTGGTGCCTTCAAAATTATTAATCTTGATTGCACTGGAGCCGTAGACTTCTTCGATATGGCATGGTCCTTCCCACTTGGAAAGTGATTTACATGGAGAAAACTTGAAACAAGATCTATACAACAAAACTTTGTCACCAACATTAAATTCACGTTTCAAAATTCTCTTGTCATGCCACTTCTTTACCTTTTCTTTGAACATTTTTGCGCTCTCATAAGCTTCACTTCTCCACTCATCTAGAGAAGTCAGGTTCATGAGATACTTTTCACCAACAATCTTTGGATCAACATTAAGCTTTCTAACAGCCCAGAAAGCTTTGTGTTCTAACTCTAGAGGTAGATGGCATGCCTTGCCCTAAACCATCTTATACGGAGACATCCCCATGGGATTTTTGTAAGCAGTTCTATACGCCCACAAGGCATCTCCTAGCTTATTGGACCAGTCCTTTCTGGATTTGTTCACTGTCTTTTGCAAGATCAACTTGATCTCTCTATTTTTGAGCTCAACTTGCCCACTTGTTTGAGGGTGGTAACGTGAAGCAATTCTATGATTAACATCATATTTGGCTAGGGCTTTTCTAAAATCACCGTGTGTAAAATGTGATCCTCCGTCGGTCATGAGGTACCTAGGTACACCAAACCTGGGGAAGATTACATCCTTGAGCATTTTCAAAGATGTCTTGTGATCAACACTTTCGGTGGGGATTGCTTCAACCCACTTGGTCACATAATCTACAGCTATTAAGATGTGAGTGTACTTGTGTGAAGGAGGGAAAGGACCCATAAAATCAAAACCCCGGCAATCAAAAGGCTCAATGACTAGCGAATAATTCATAGGCATCTCAATCCTCCTACTAATATTACCAACTCTCTGGCACTTATCACAGGATAAAATGTAATTTCTAGCATATTTAAAGAGAGTAGGCCAATAAAAACTTGAGTGGAGAACCTTGTGTGCGGTCCTCTCACCGGCATGATGTCCTCCATAAGGACGGTTATGCCATTGTCTCAAGATATCCTTCTGCTCATGCTCCAGTATGCATCTCCTCACAATCACATCCGCACCTTCTCTAAAAAGATGTGGGTCATCACAAAAGTAATACCTCAAGTTGTGGAAGAACTTCTTCCGCTGCTGGAATGTTAAACCTGGAGGCAAAAAAATTGCAACAATAAAGTTAGAATAATCTGCATACCATGGATCTGAATTAGATTTCACCCGTAAAATAGCTAACTGTTCGTCAAGAAAACTATCTTTGACTGGAATAGGATCGTGTGGTATGTCCTTCATCCTGGAAAGCTTGTATGCTCCTTTCCTATCAACAATCTGCAAATCAAATTCTTGAAAGAAGGAGGACCCATATGATAAGCCTTGGTTTGGCATCCTTCTTTTCCATAAGATACTTAAAAGCACCATGATCAGTATGAATAATAACTTTAGAATCAACAATGTAAGGCCTAAACTTATCACAAGCAAACACTACCGCTAAAAATTCTTTCTTAGTAGTGGCATAATTCTTTTGAGCAGTGTCAAGGGTTTTGCTAGCATAGTGGATAACATTCAATTTCTTATCAAACCTTTGTCCTAACACAGCTCCAACAAAAAAATCAATAGCATCACACATGAATTCAAAAGGCAAATTCCAATCAGGTGGTTGGACTATAGGGGCGATTATCAAGGCTTTCTTAAGAACTTCGAAGGCTTCCTTACAATCTTCATCAAACATGAAAGGAATATCCTTCTGGAGAAGATTAGTAAGGGGTTTCGAAGTTTTAGAAAAGTATTTAATAAATCTCCTGTAGAAACCAGCATGACCGAGGAAACTACGAATACCTCTCATGTCTTTTGGATAAGGAATTCTCTCGATTGCTTCAACCTTTGCCCTATCCACCTCGATTCATTTTTCATAAATCTTGTGGCCAAGAACAATTCCTTCGTTGACCATGAAGTGGCACTTCTCCTGTTGAGTACCAAGTTTGTCTCCTCACATCCCTGCAAAACTTTATTAAGGTTGTGGGGACAATGGTCAAAAGAGGTTCCATAGACAGAGAAATCGTCGATGAAGACCTCCACAATTTCCTCACAAAAACCATGAAATATAGCGGACATACACCTTTGTAAAGTAGCAGAAGCATTGCATAAACCAAAAGGCATACGTCTATAAGCATAAGTACCAAAGTAAATTTGAGAGAAGCCAGAGTACCCATCAAGATCGGCAATATTAACATGAATTTGAGAGAAGCCAGAGTACCCATCAAGATAGCAAAAGTGAGTGTTTTGGATAACCTTTCAAGCATTTGGTCAATGAACGGCAGCGGGTACTGGTCCTTCCTGGTTGCCTTGTTCAGCTTCCTGTAATCAATACACATTCTGTATCACATAATAATTCTTTGAGGTATTAGTTCATTCTTATCATTAGGAACCACAGTCGTACCTCCTTTCTTGGGAACACAATGTACTGGACTTACCCACTTACTATCAACTATAGGGTAGATAATACCTGCGGCTAGAATCTTGAGGATTTTGGTCCTCACAACATCCTTCATCTTCGGGTTTAACCGTCGTTGATGATCAACAACCGGTTTAGCATGAGGCTCAAGATTGATAGTATGCTGACAAATAGATGGACTAATCCCCTTAAGATCATCCAGGGTATAACCAAGAGCGCCTCGGTGTTTATGAAGGACTTCCAATAATCACTCTTCTTCATATCCTGAAAGGTTAGAATTGATAATAACATGATATACTTTATTTTCATCTAAATAAGCATACTTGAGCGTACTGGGAAGAGGTTTGAGATCAAACAACAGGTCTTCTTTTGGTTTTGATAAAATTCCCAAAGGTTCAACCGGAAGGTTGTGCTTCAGGATAGCAAGTTGTCTCAAGAATATGTCATCTAGCTCATTCCTTTCTTGCATATGCATATCATTCTTGTGGTTTTCCATAAATTGCTGCAAAGGATCATTAGGAGGAATAGAAATAGAAGCAATCTCTTCAATAATTTTATCAGTACTAGGTAGATTAGTACCACGAGTTTGCTTCGAGAATTTAGAAAAGTTAAATTCATATGGCTCACCATTAAATTCAACAGATACTTTCCCTTTCCTCCAATCTATAATAGCTCCACAAGTTTTGAGAAAAAGGCCTACCAAAGATAATAGGGCAAAAACTATCTTGTACTGAACCAAGTACTAGAAAGTCGGTAGGATATTTTACCTTTCCCCATAGAACTTCAACATCTCGCACGATGACAGTAGGAGAGATAGTTTCTTTATTTGCAAGATGAATAGTAACATCGACTTCTTCAATTTCACATGGTAGAATCTCATTCATGATCTCTTGATAAAGTCAAAAAGGAATAACACTAGCACTGGATCCCAAATCACATAGCCCATAATAATTATGATGTCCTATTTTAACAGATACAACTGGAGTACCTGAAATTGGGCCTTTATTCTTGGCTGTAACAAGGTTAGTGGAGACAACACAAAAATTTATATTGGAATCCTCAATATTACTAGTAACGAGATCCTTGACTAATGCAACTTGAGGATCGACTTTAATGAGGTCCTCATGCTCATCGGTCGTTCTTTCACTTTTATTCAGGATGCCTGTGACAAAAGAATGCTCCCTCATCCTTGTGGGTAAAGGGGGGTTTTTCTTATTCAACTGCAGGCAAGATAGGGTCAACAACATTAGTATCAACAGGTAATTCCTTAAAAGGTTTATGATGTTGATCCTCCTTCTTCTTAGAAGAGTCAATATGAGAGGCAAAGTCTTTGCAAAAATCAATTAGAAGCTGGGAATCAAGACCAATCTTAGCACAAAAGGTATTGAAGTAATCAGTTTTCACATAGCTCTCAATGTAATCACGCTCAAAATTTATAACGGGTTCAATACCTTATCAATCTCCCACTCTTCAGTGTTCTTCTGGATCCTTTCAATAAGATCCCACTTAGCTTGAGCGCTTTTGTTGTAGAATGCCTCACTAGAGGAAGCATCAAGCATCTCTTTATCTTGACGAGAAAGCCTTCCATAAAAAAAATGTGAGAATAATTTCTTTGGAGAGCTCATGATTGGGACATGTGAGCATTAAGGACTTCAATCTCCCCCAAGCTTGAGCAATGCTTTCTCCGTCACGAGACCAAAAGTTATAAATATAATTCCTGTCTCGATGTATTTCGTGAAGAGGATAAAACTTTGCATAAAATAGAGGCATAAGATCTTGCCAATTTAGTAAATGAGAGTCATCAAGAAGCCTATACCAATCCAAAGCCTTATCTTTTAATGATGGAGAGAATAGCTTTCTCATAACAAAATCCATCGATATACCTGCAAGCTTAAATAAGGAGCATAGTTGTGAAAGATATAGCAAGTGTTCACCTGGATGTCCATCTCCTGCATATCGATTAGCCAAAACACAATCAATAATACCAGTTGGTATTTTAAAGGGCATAATTTCAGTAGGTGGGGGAGGCTTCTCCACCACAATAGCATTGGGGTGGTTCCCCACAAGCAACAAACCAAGAGCAGAGTGGTCCATAGGGACAAAAGGCGGGAACAGTAAAACAAAAAGGAACATCACGTACAGTGTAAAGATTTCCTTACCAATTTTACTTACCAACAGCGCTACACTCCCCGACAACAGCGCCAGAAAATGGTCTTGATGACCCACAAGTGTAGGGGATCTATCGTAGCCTTTTCGATAAGTAAGAGTGTCGAACCCAACGAGGAGCATAAGGTATTGACAACTGATCTCGAGCAAGGAATAACTGCAAGTATTGAAAGGTAACTTTTTATGGGTTTTCTAGTATAAGTAACAAGGAAATAAATGCAAGTAAAGTAAATGGTGCGAGGTGCAGCAAGTGTCCCAATCCTTTTAAACACAAAGGATAAGCCCAGGGACTAAACTTATAAAGACTAAGGCGTTCTTGAGGACACACGGGAGAGATAGTCAAGTGCTTCCGCCATACTTTGTCTAGTACTATGTTTTGTATTGATAAGTGTTATGTGGATGGGTCTTAACTAGTTCACCGTCTAGGCTAAGACAAGTACACTCTTTTCATTAATCCCTCTTGCAAGCATCAGCAAATACAAGAGAGAAATTAAGGCAAAGCCTAACCATAGCAATAAGCTTTAGGATCCAATACTCCCTCATGCAAAACTATGCAAACTGGGGTTCAGGTTTCTGTCACTCCGGCAACCCACCATAAGCATTCTTTATACACGATGCATTCCCCTAGGTCCTTAAAAAGGCGAAGTATTATGTAGTCGACGTTCACATAACACCACTAGAAGAATAACACCATAACTTAAATATCAATCAACACATATTACTTCAACATCATATGACTACTAGCATCTAGACTTTTCCCATGTCCTCAAGAACTAATGGAACTACTCACAAGACATAAAAGAGATCATGATCAGAGCTGATGAATATATGATTAACAATCTGGTCATAACAATAATCCTCCAACAAAACCTAATAGCATTCACCACAAAAGAGTAATCAACACCGGTAGAGTAGATGGGATGAATAGTGCAAGGTACAACTCCGATTGCAATGGTGAAGTAGATGGGATGAAGGTGGAGTGGTGCTGGTGTTGGTGATGATGGTGATGATGATCTCTATGATGCCCGTCACGATGGTGATGACGATGAGGACGATCTCCCCTTTCGGGAGGTGTTCTTCCCGACGGAATCTGCCCGCCGGAAAGTTCTTTTCTTCTGTGTAGGTTTCCGCCTCGGAGCGGCAGCAGAATCGCGAAAACTCTTCTGCCCCTATAATTTTTAGGTCAAGAGGGACATATAGGCCAAAGGAGAGCGCCGGAGGCTGGGCTCATCACCCAGGCGGCCTCCTGGCGCGGCCTAGGGGGCGCCAGCAGGTTGCTTGGGTGACCTGTGGCCCCCCTCCGACCCTTCTTTGGCTTGTCTTCAGGATCTTTTCAGAAACTTCTTCCCTCAAAATTTAAACGCAATTGGAGATGTTCTGATATTGCAACTCTTCGTGCTATTTTCTCCGCTGAATCCCGCGTCTGCTGTTTCAGCACCGGAAAGTTGTGAACTATGTAAAATAAGACAAAACACTATAAGTACACCATCATAAAGTGAAATATATCAATGAATAGAGACAAATTATGATACAAAATAGTGATGCATTTTGGACATATCAGCGAGCGAGCGAATGCAGTGGAGGACGGCGATGGGCGAAGGACGAACAACGCAGCTGGTTGTGGCTGAGGTCGAGCACTCGGGCCCGGGTAGGGCACCACTGTATAGCATGCCTCGAGCGCTGCTGTGACCAAGCGGATGACGCGATAGTCACCAGCTTCGCCTCCCTCACGAGGTTCGGCTATTCGCGTCTCTGCCTCTCCAAACTCCAGCTCCATTTATCATGTATTCCTCCCCCTCTCTATTCGCTCGATTGAACAGGCCAGTGGATTGGATCGAGCGACCGTAGAGTCCTCCGGTGCATCATTGAGGACTTGAAAGAGGCATGAAGGCAAGAAATGGGGCAATATTTTATCTCATCTCAGACAATCAATTATTCTTTGTTTTTATTACATGATTTTATTAATTATTTATATACATTCTATTTATCGTCGTATACCTATTTATATAAATTGATATATTTGCATTGCCGTCTCCGTGTCTATATAGCTGCTTCGTAGGTTACAACACGTGCCACTCATCAAGATCAATTGGATTCGAAAGAACTGCTTGTCATTATGCTTAATAGTCCGCCACACCTTATTTTTTTGTCCTCCGCCTCTGACGCTCGCCCTTGTCCTCCATCTTACCCGTCCATTGGTGTCATATCCTCCCATATTTTCTCCTCTTCCCAAACCCCCCTCTCTCTCACTCGATTGTCATGGCCTATGCACCAAACCTATCGTCGCCATTGTCGGCCCACTGATAAGGGGGCTACCATGGACCAGCGGACTTAGGGCTTGATAGTGGCGCCCCGAGAACGTCGACGAGACGCTTTGCCTTATCCATAGCATGGTGGCAGACCGACTCCTCGGAAGCACTCCCTCGGGAGCGACCGAGGAAGCATCTCCGTTGTCGTGGTTTCCTTCTCTGAGAAGGAAATAGAGAATCTTACTACCATCGATGCATTAACTGTGTTCCATGCTGATAAAGCAGCATGGCATTAGCCATTGAGATGCGACATTGCATATCTACCTTTTAACTTTGTGCCGGTGAGGCATGCCATGCCCGAGGTCATCCATAGTGAATGGCAAGGACTCATCTACCTGGCATGCTGCTATAGGAGTACCCTGCAGCAGTCCCCATGACATGGGAAAGCCTACCATGCCTAGTCTTCTCGGTCCGGTACGAGCGGCCCTTCCTCCTCGGGTTTCCCTTTTGTTTGTATCCGGCATGTGGCAATCCCCTGTTGGAGAAGCGAAGGACCAGACATGTTATAAATAAAAGGTGCATGCGGCCATGAAAGGGTCAACTTATTTGGCAACATCACACACACACACATTGTAATATGTTCATCGTGAACACAGTAATATCAACCTTAGGCAGGAGTAGGGTATTACACCGCTATGGTGGCCTTAACCTGGGTATCTTCTACATGATTTACCTCATGTTTATCTTCTCCCCGATGATTAATGACCAAAGTTAGGTAGCGAGTCAGTCATTGGCCGAACTAACAAAGGCGTGTTCACACACATACCAATGTCGGATTTCTAGATGCCGCCATTTGGCATGCGAGGTAGGGGACTGAGACATTTCGTTTCCTCGGTATGCGCCAACTCCTTCGTCGGACTTTGCCTCGTTACATAGTCGCCTCGTCCATGGCGTTGATACGTCCATTATGCATCATGAATTCTTATCAATATATATGATATTCTTGTCCATTATTCCTCATTATTATACAATTCTTATGCTTTTTCTCTCTGAATATGCAAGGTACACCACAAAGAAGGAAATTACTGGAAACTGGAATACCTGAAAACCAAGAAAAATGATGAAAATCACTAGACTCCAAATGATCTAAAATTTCATAGAGAAATTTTATGGAATATATAAAAATTATTGGGCCAAAAATATATCGGAGGGGGGCCACCTATGGGCCATGAGCCAACAGGGCACGCCGTGTTGCCTCTTGGTCCACCAGTAGGTCTCCCGCCCCCCCTCTTCTCCTATCTGGTGTGTTTTGACCTCGAAAAATCATAAGGATTCTTTCGGCATGAAGCTTCACCATCCCAAGACGGAAACCTGGGCTGAGGCCCTTTTGCTCTCTGACAGAGATTCGGCCAAGGGAATTCCTCTCCGTGAGTGGGAAACTGAAGCCATCATCATCGCCAACGCTTCCTGCTTCGTGGGAGGACCAATCTTCATCAACATCTTCACCAGCACCATCTCATTTGCAAACCCTAGTTCATCTCTTGTATTCAATCTTTGCCTCAAATACTTAGATTGGTACCTATGGGTTACTAGTAGTGTTGATTACATCTCGTAGTTGATGTTTGTTGGATAACTTGGTGGAAGATTGTGACAGCCCGAGACCGACGCTCCAGAAGATTCCCTTTTATTCCGTTGTCGCCCGGTGTTTACTTGTTTGTTGCATTCATCATCGCATCATTCGCATCATCCGCATTGCATCGACATCTCCGTTGCCGCCAGATTTCAAACCCGCATCCATTGTTAGTTGCCGGTTCCCCCCGTTTTGTCGTTGTCCGTTTTGAGTTCGACCACACTCGCACGAGCCCACGACACCTTAAAATATTGTTTTTAAAAGAGTGTTTAAATATTCTCGGATTTATTTGAAACTTGGCCTGCTGTCTTATTTTAATATAGGTAGGTCGCTTGCCAAATTTCGTCGCAATTGGAGTCCGTTTGATACCCGAACGGTCGACCGTAGCGGCACCATCATCGGTTATTTATCGGACGTCTCGGTGTTCTAAAAATCACGTGTCGCTGGGTGCCAGTTCTCCCTCTCTTCTTAGACCACCACCACTCTACACGCCTCAAGTAGCAAACCCTAGCCCCTCTGTCTATAAATAGATAGCCATCCCCTCTCTCCCTTGTTGCCCGTGCCCAAACCCTAGCAGCCTCGTCCCACCATAAGCCAGGCCCGCCCGGGACCGAAACCCTAACCCTAGCCGCGCCCACGAGCTCCTCCCATGGCAGCCCTGCCCCGCATCTGAGCCAGCCTAGCCAGCCCCAGCGCCGCCTCCTCGCACCTTCGCCGCCCTGGCCCGTCACCCGAGCCGCCGCCATCCCTGCCTTGCGTCGCCGCCCCACTTCGCCTATGCTGCGGCCTTTCTTCCCCAGCCCCGATCTGGTCGCTCCAGGAATGTCATCTGCCGCCGCCGCCCCGGGGATGGACGGATCCAGCGCCCCGCCACCAGATCTCGTCGCCACCTTGGCCTCCCTCGTCGCCAACCGATGTTCGCCGCCGGAGCTCCCCCTGTAGTTGTTGTTGCCTCGTGCTCGTGCGAGAGCACGAGGGATAGGAGCGTTGCGGCCTCCTGCGCCCCGTGGGCCTGCTCGAGCGCCTCGCCTCCAGGATCATCTCCAACACACCCCCTCGGCCCATCCTTGCGAGGCCCAGCTCGGCCTCCTCTCCAGATCCGGCCCAGAGCCATGGTGAGCCGCCGCTCCTTAACCCCCGCCCTGTGCACCATATAGTTATTTTGCGCTTGACAGTTTCAACACGTTTAGTTTCTTTTTAGGTTTTGCGAATTTAGTAATTTCTGGTTTAAGCTATATTTTCAAACGCCCGTAGCTTTTATTCTGTGCGTCGGTTTCCAACAAGTTATACATGTAACTTGTGTAGTTTTTCGCGTAGAACATTATTTTGCAACTTGCATGCATGTTTGAAGTGGTTTGACCCGCCATTTGCCTAGATTTGCGTGCTATCCTAATAGGTTAATTGTTGCGTAGATATTTTTGTGCGCGTCCGGTTTGTTCAAATCCGAAGGTAAAATGTTCATGATGTTCGCGACCCTTTGCCATGTATTTTAGATTAGTTGCTTGAATGTTTTCATGTAGGAGGTGTTAATAGTTTTGCTATATCTGTTTAGGCCTGTTCCCGCATTTAATTGCGATGCTAGTTTTATTTTTTGAACCCCACATATTATATATGTTTTCGGGGTAGAAAAATCCGTAGAATCTAACCGTGCATTTGTTTTAACTTTTGAGTAAGTTAGCGTGCATGATATTTTGCCATGTTGCCCTCTTTTTATTTTATGGGTTTTATTCCGTGCGTGATATGAATTAGTTGTGAACTAGAGATATGCTCTTGGATATGTAGGCTAGCCCCATGTATTTTTGGTTGCTATAGAAATCCATGTTTAGGTGTTGTTTGCGTGTCACCAACATGCTAGAAAATAGTGCTGATTTGGAGATGTTGAAATATTTCCAAGTCTGAAATCTGTTATATTTTGTTGCTGTCTTGCCATGAGCTTTGCTAGTGATCCACAACTCCTTTGGGGTTGGTGCAATGGAGTTATTTGTAGTCCTTAAGATTCTCTAGCATGCGGTATATTTTCATGCCATTCGGTGCCCCATAGCATACATTTACTATTGTCAATATGCCTTGTGGTTCAAAACTGCACTGTCAAAACTGATATTTTCTCCAAGTCTAAAACTGTGTGCGAGATGCCATTTTGTGAGTTCTTTTCCTAGTGTTCCATGCTTCCATGCTAGTTGTAGTTAGTAGGGTGTTGTTTTGCATCTTGACCACTACTGCCTCATGTCTTGTTTGAGCATTTTAGAATTATGTAGCTTGTTGTTTTGGGGTGTAGAAAATGCCATGTTGCTGTTTTTGGCAGATTGTAGCTATTTCTTGTTTTGCTTGTAATTGTTGAGCCATTTCTCCGTTTGGAACGAGTCATATATGAAACTTGCTTAGAATCTCGTGTAGTTTCATAATATGTTGCTGTCTTCTTGGTTGGAATGCTTGTGACTGTCATTCGCTTACATATTGCATTCATGGCATCATATCTTGCGGTGATCATATCTTTTGAACCGTAGCTCCGTTTGCATTAATCTCTATATGTAAATTGATTGGAACGATGCGTAGAATCACGTGAACCACTTTTATTTTGCTGTTTAACAAATATTAAAACATGTTAGTTCAGATCTAGACATAATTATAAATTAACGTATGGGATCAGTTCGGAGATGCTATAAGTCGTTTCCGACCTCATTTAAAATGCCTAGATAGGTAGCTTAATTATGCTTCACCTCTTGCCATGTTTAACCAACATTTAAAACTGCCTTGTACCTAATCAGGATAGAACTAAATAATTCATATGTGGAGTTTCGTCAATATGCAACTCGTTGTATATTGAACTTCACTTAATGTGTAGTGTTTGATTGTTGTGAATTGTCATGCCATACCCTGCACAACTGTATCCGATCATGCATCATATGTGGTATGCATTATGTCTTGCATGTGCCGTGGTGAATATCGTGTGTAGATTCTTGTTTCTGTTTGCTTCGTCTCGATAGAGTTCAGCAAGCGTGTCGGAAAGTGAGGATCCGTTTGACTACATCGGTTCGTCTGCTTCACGGAGTCATTCTTCTTCCAAGCAGGATCTCAGGCAAGATGATCATTTCCCTAGATACCATTACTCTCATTGCCATGCTACTTGTCTCGTTTATTTCGTTATGTCTTGTTGCCTACCACCTGTTAAATGTCAGCCTCTCAACATTTCCATGAAAACCTTCAACCTGATCACAACCTAGCAAACCACTGATTGGCTATGTTACCGCTTGCTTAACCATGTGTTAGTGTTGCTAGTTGCAGGTGCAGTTGCTTCCATGTGATAACATGAGTTCCTTGTTATACCACCCTATTAATTGCTATTTAATTTAATGCACCTATATGCTTGGTAAAAGGTGGAAGGATTGGCCATTCTAGCCTGGTGTTTTGTTCCAACTTTGCCGCCTTAGTTTTGGCTACCGGTGTTATATTCCATAACTGAGCGCTCTTAACACGGTCGGGGTTGTTATGGCGACCCCCTTGATAATTCGTCTTAGATTAAAAATGGTTTGGCAAGGCCCAAGTTTGGTACTAAATTTGCCTAATAACCTAATAAAATCATAGGGACCCGCCGGCACCTGCGGATAATTAATCAACCCCCGGGTCAGTGGTCCGCATGAGTGTTGGTCGAACCTATCAACCACCGGTGCCTACCAGGGGCAACTCTGTATTTGGCCTATCGAAAGTTTGGACAATTCGTCGTGTCCTGAGAACAAGATATGCGTCTCCTATCGGGATCGTGGACACGTCGGGCGGCCTTCCTGGATTAGTTTTAGCTTTGACGAATGTATTGTGCATCAGGATTCTGGTGATGCTTTGGGTAATATCAGAGTTGAGGTTTTCCACTAAGGAGTCCGACGAGATCGCGAGTTGCGTGATCGAGGATTTCTATGCGGCTTGTGGTAATTTGTGATGGACTAGTTGGAGCACCCGTGCAGGGTTAAATCTTTTGGAAAGCCGTGCCCGCAGTTATGTGGCAACGTGGAAACTTTGTTTAACATCCTGTTCTCTATAACTTGAAGTAAGCGTAATTAAAATATGCCAACTAAGTGTGTAACTGTGACTGTCTCTTTCGTGAGCTCCTTCTCGGATCAAGGACACTGTGGGGTTATGTCTGACGTAAGTAGGTGTTCAGGATCATTCATTTGATCATTAGTAGTTCACGTCCGCTATGTCTAGACCATCCCCTTTTTTATTCTTGTACTCGTAAGTTAGCCACCTCAAATAAATGCTTAGCCGCTTGCTGCAGCCTCACCACTTAACCATACCTCACCCATTAAGCTTTGCTAGTCTTGATACCTTTGGAAATGAGATTGTTGAGTCCTCTGTGGCTCACAAATTACTACAACACTAGTTGCAGGTACAGGTAAAGCAATACTTTGACGCGAGCGCGATGATTGTTCATTTGGAGTTTCTTCTTCTTCTTCTTCGTCGGTCTAGGATGGTTTCCAGGACGGCAGCCTGGGATAGCAAGGATGGACGTCGTTCTTTTATCGTTTGTTTTCATCCGTAGTCGGACCCTGCTCTTCTTCATGATGTTTGTATGTATTATACTGATGTGACTCTGATGTACCTTGTGACGAGTGTAAGCCAATTCCATATACTCATCTTTTCAGTACATGTACTTGTAACGATATCCATTCTTGCGAAACGGCGAGATGCGTTTCGATCCCTGTCGAGGCCCTCGCGCCAAAATAAGGATATGACCGCATCTTGGGCGTCACAAATATATTATGTTTAGATCCTTAATTAGTATTATTATACCTCTGATCTTGAACATGTTGATGAGGTGTGAGTAGTTACTATTGTTCCCGAGAACATGGAAGAAGTCTTGTCATAAGTAATCATGTGAAGTTTGTATTTGTTCGATATTTTGATGATGTGTATATTGTTGCTTCTCTTAGTGGTGTCGTGTGAATGTTGACTACACGACACTTCACCATTTATGGGCCTAAGGGAAGGCATTGTGGAGTAACAAGTAGATGATGGGTTGCGACAGTGATAAAAGCTTAAACCCTAGTTTATGCGTTGCTTCGTAAGGGGCTAATTTGGATTCATATGTTTCATGTTATGGTTATATTTATCTTAATTCTTCTTTGTAGTTGCGGATGCTTGAGAGAGAGGGTAATCATAAGTGATTTTCTTGTTCAAGTAAGAACAACACCTTAGCACCGGTCCACCCACATATCAAATTATCAAAGTAACGAACGTGAATCAATTCAACATGTTGAACATGACTAGACATTAATTCCCATGTGTCCCCGGGAGTGTTCTCTTTATATAAGAGTACTCTCAGGCATGTCCATTGCTATAAAAAGGATTGGGATACCTTGCTGCGCACTTGCTACTATTGTTACTTGTCACTTGTTATAAATTATCTTGCTACAAAACTATCTATCACTATTACTTATATCTCTTGCAAAGAATGCCTTGCTGAAAACTACTTATCATTTCCTTCTACTCCTCGTTGGGTTCGACACTCTTACTTATTGAAAGGACTATGTTTGATTCCCTATACTTGTGTGTCGTCAAGACTTTTTTGTGGTGCCGTTGTCGGGGAGTGAGGCGCCTCTCGTAAGTGGAAATTGGTAAGGAAACATTTTTGGCATGTGCTGAATTTTACTATTGCTTGTTACTATGGACGGTCACCTTTTGATTGGCTTGTTCCGAGCATATTCGCCTCGAACAAAAGTTGAAAAGGTTGTTCCTCAACCAACTGAACGCACTGAAAATATTTACTATGAGATTCCTTTGCGTATGCTAGGGAAACTAATAGCTATTCCTTGTGATGGTATGATGCTTGTGATATTCGTTGGGATTTCCCTGAAGAGGAACGGGTTATAGCGGCACAATACGGGTAAGTATTTCCCTCGATTAAGAAATCAAGGTTTATCGAACCAATAAGAATATCAATCCTCATCCGTCTTCAGCTGCTGCCCACAAAAGAGCAAATAACTTGCACCCAACGCGGCCAAGAGGGTTGTCAATCCCCTTGTTCTTGTTATTTGCAAGCAAGTGAGTTGTGTAGATAATTGTTGAGCATAGTAACTAAAATAAAAGATAAAAGAAGGCAGCAAGGAAAATATAAGTTTTCTGAATATATAAGTGAATAAACGTGGGGGCCGTAGTGTTCTCTAGTGGCATCTCTCATGAAAGCAACATATGGTGGGTAAACAAATTACTGTTGGGCAATTGATATAACAACGGATAGTTATGCGATTTTCATGGCAATGATCATGCATATATAGGCATCACGTCCATAAGCCAATAAGTCGATTCCTGCCTACACCTACTACTATTACTTCACTTCAAGAGCGCTTCTATGCTTGCCTCTGTACGTATTAAGTTCATGACAAACGAAGTAATGGTTGGAGAACGATGACATGATGTAGACAATTAAACTCAATCAATATGAACAAACCCCATCCTTTTATCCTTAGTGGCAACAACACAAAGATGCAACTTGTCCACTTCTATCACAGGGATATAGAAATTCATCAGGTTGAACCCACTACAACACATATCTACCACTTAAGAAAGATCAAACTACTTGGCCAAAGCAATTCAATAGATTGGATAGCAAAAAAGAGAAATAATAATTCAGTGAAGAATCAAATACTTTTCATGAATAATCTGAACATAAACCAACAATTCATCGGATCCCAACAAAAGCACTATACAAAAGAATTACATCGGATAGATCAAAGCGAAGATGCGATGATCATTGTTTTGAAGATCAAGAGAGAGAGAGAGAGATATTGACAAATAGGTACTAGCTATAGACCCATAGGTCTGAGGTGAATTACTCACACATCATCACGAGGGCATCGAGATTGATGAAGAGGCCCTCCGTGATTGATCCCCCACTGATAGAGTGCCGGAACAGAGCTCCGGATGGGATCACCATGGAACAGATACTTCGACGGCGTAAAAAGTGTTTCATGGACGCCTCTAGATTTTTTGGAATATTAGAGAATTTATAGGCCAGAGAACGGGGTAAGAGCGGCCACAGGGAGTCGACAAGGCATCATGACATGTCGCCCCCTGGACACGCCTTGTTGTCTTGTGGGCTCCTCGTGCAATTCATGAAAAAGCTTCCAGGTCTTCTTTTGGTCCAGAAAAAAGCACTAAAAAGTTTCGTGGCAATTGGACTTTGTTCAGTACTGAAAACCTGAAAAACAAAAAAACACACGCAAAAAACTGCAAGTGGCACTAGGCACTGGGTTAATAGATTAGTTCTCAAAAATAATATAAATTGGTGCATTTTGACCTAAAAAGTATCTTAATATGATAATATAACAGCATGGAACAATAAAAAATCATAGATACGTTGGAGACACATCAAGCATCCCCAAGCTTAATTCTTGCTCGTCCTCGAGTAGGTAAATGGTAAAAACATATTTTTTTGATGTGATATGCTATCCAATATGTAATATTTTGCATGTATGCTCATTGGTAAACGGTGAATTAACAAACAATAACATAGTAATAATTATAAGCACAAGCAACAAAATCATCTATCTTTCAAAGTATACGATCCTAAACGAATGTTTACCCCCATCAATCTTATTGTATGGCAAGGCATGGCTCCATATTCACCATATTAATACAAATTTCAAGAACCTTGATGCTAAAGTTAGGCAATTGGATCATACTTTTTCAAAGTGAATAACCTTTTTATTCTCCACGCAATAATGAGCATGAGCCATGGACATAACATAAGGTGGAATAGAATATGGTGGTAGATATCAAAGGGGTAAAAGTGGAGAAGATAATCTCACATCAACTAGCCATACCAACGGGCTATGGAGATGTCCATCGGTAGATTTCAATGCAAGGAGTAGGGATTTCCATGCAAATGATGCAGTGGAGCTATAAGTGTATGAAAGGTCAAATGAAGCTAAGTGGGATGTGCATCCAATCTGCTTGCTCATGAAGACCTCGGGAATTTGAGGAAGCCCATCATTGGAATATGCAAGCCAAGTTTACAATAATCATAATATGATTCCCACTAGCATATGAAAGTGACATATCATGAGACTTTCTACATGAGGAACATTGTGCCACTTTGAGGCACAAGTGTGGTAAAGGATAGTAGCAAAGTCCCTTCTCTTTTTTTGTCTCATTCATTTTTTCATATTTTTTTGTTGGTGGGCTCATTTGTCCTCCCCCATATTTATTTTTCATCCGGATTCTCTTCCTGAATTGTGGGGGAATCATAGTCTCCGTCATCCTTTCCTCATTTGGACAAGGCTTTAATAACGATGATCATCACATTTCTATTTACTTACAACTCATGAAAGCTTGATATGACTCAATATGAATGCTTCTGGCAGTGTAACAGTATGTGCAATGATCTAGAGTGACATGTATTCATCAATATTATGAATGGTGGCTTTGCCACAAATCCTATGTCATCTATATATGATTATGCAAAGCAATATGATGATGAATGAACTAGTGAGATGATGTAACGATGGAATTTGCATGGCAATATATCTCGGAATGACTATGGAAATGCCATGATAGGTAGGTATGGTGGCTGTTTATAGGAAGATAAAGAAAGGTTTATGTGTGACAAAGCATGTCATGCCACGGGGTTTGGATTCACCGGCGAAGTTCGCACCGATCCTCGAAGTGAGAATGGGAAATGAACGATACTGAAGAGGCTAGCAAAGTATGAGGAGGTGAAATTGTGTATGTCCATGGTGTCACATTATTCATGAAGAACTCGTATACTTATTGAAAGTTTTATTAGTTTCATCACAAATCAAAGCACTAGCTGCAATCCCCGAGGGATAGAGTTGGGAGGAATTAACCATCGCGCAACTCCGATTCGAAACAACACTAGAATTTCAACGAGGAATAGAAATGCTCACACATCCTCGCCATGCCCTTTTAATATTCAGAGAATCAAGGAATTCACATCTCTGAGTACCACTACTCCTACAAATCAACATTTATGCACTCACACTTTTTTCATATTACCACATCAATATCATTAACCATAATTTCTCTTTTGTGTGCTACATGATGGTTTTGATTATCATCCTTTGTATACCTATTATTTTTGGACTAGCTTTATGACCCATGCAAATTACCACTATTGTATATTAACTCTCAAACAAATATAAGTGAGAAATGAGAGTTCAAAATTTTCTATAAAATCTACACGCCACCGTGCACAAAAAGATGCAAGTGAACCACTAGAGGAATTGTTTAGCTCAAAAGATATAAGTGAAGCACAAAGAGTATTCTAACAAATCATGATAGATGTGTATATATCTCAGGTTGGTGTGTACAGAAAAACATTATTATGTCAAACTAAAAATAAAAAAGCAAACCAAAACAAACGACGCTCCAAGCAAACCCATATCATGTGATGAATAAAAATATAACTTCAAGTGACATACCGATGGATTGAGACGAAAGAGGGGATGCCTTATAGGACATACCCAAGCTTAGACGCTTGAGTTTTCCTAGAATATTACCTTGGCGTGCCTTGGGAATCCCCAAGCTTAGGCTCATGCTGCTCCTTATTCCATTGTCCATCGCGATAACACCAAAAACTTGAAAACTTCAATCTCACAAAACCGAACAAAACTTCGTGAGATCCGTTAGTATAAGAAACGTAAAAAATACTTAGGTACTGTTGGAATTGATTCATATTTCATTATTTCATAATTGTATTCTAACTTATCCATGTCTTATACCCACCAATACAATCCATAGCATCATCAAAACAAGCAAACTATGCAAGCAAAAAATAGAATCTGTCTACAGCAGAATAGTCTATAGTAATCTGTAATGAACCTATACTTATGTAACTCAAACAATTATGTACACTTAGTAAGTCCTGTGGAATTTGTACTGGAATATTGTATCAAAAATTCATCTCATAAAGACGTACCAGTAAAATCAGAGAAATTCTGCACTCGATGTCAAAGTTTCTATTTTTGCACCGTACCAATTACACTTATCATAGAAGTATTGCCAAAGGTTTAACTTGGAACACACACTAATTTAAACACAAAAACACAATCATTACAGAGTCAATAATCATGTCATCACACCACAACATAAATAAATGATAACTATTGGGTTGTCTCCCAGCAAGCTCTTTCTTTATAGCCATTAAGATAGGCGTGAGATAATAATGATGCTCATGTAAGAGACAATAATTGAAGCACAAAGAGAGCATCATAAATCATGTGAAGAATACATTTAGGTCTAATATACTTCCTATGCATAGGCATTTTATAAAAAATGTCAAGAAATGAAGTGCCTAGCATATCCAAGTACGAAGATTGAGGCATTAACAATTTAAACATCAAGAGAGGTAAGTGAGTAACATGAAATTTTTTATAGCCATATTTGCCTCTCTTATAATAATTACATGTAGGATCGTATTCAAATTCAAAAATATAGCTATTATATAAAATAATTTCTTCATGTACCACATGCAAAAATGTTTTACAATCTTCCAAGATAGTGGGATTAAAATTCATTAAAGTCATGACCTCTCCAAACCCACTTTTATCAAAAAATTCATAAGACTAATCATTCTCCAAAGTAGTGGGACCATTATTTCCTAAAGTTGTCGCCCTCCTAATCCCACTTTTGGTAGCATTGCAAATATCATTATCAATGCTATATTCAACATGAAGCTCAGAATTCTCAAGATCACAAGAATTATCATGATTATCACCCCAATCATGATCATTAGCACAATTGACATTCATAGAATTTATACTAACAAAATCGCAATCATGCTTTTCATTCAACGAATATATCCTAATATCACTTTCATTCATCACTTCATTTTGAGCTATTAGTTTACAATAAATAGGAAGCTTGAAAAGATTAGCAAGTGGATGAGGATCCATTTATCTTAATCTTTGCATTTTACTTTCTGTTTTGGTGTGACAAAGATAAAGATGACATAGCTAGGCAAGTAAAATAGCAAAGATTGTGTGAAGTTACTTGATATTTGGTGATGATATTCCCCGACAATGATGCTATAAATCCTTCCTGATGCTTGTGATTTGTGTTGGGTTTTCCGTGAAGAGAAACGAGTTATCGCAGCACAATGCGGGTAATTATTTCCCTCGAATAAGAAACCAGGGTTTATCGAACCAATAGGAATATCAATCCTCAACCTTATTGAGCGGTTGCACACAAAAGAGCAAACAACTTGCACCCAACGCGGGCAAGAGGGTTGTCAATACCCTTGTTCTTGTTATTTGCAAGCAAGTGAGCTGTGTAGATAATTGTTGAGAATAGTAACTAAAATAAACGATAAAATAAGGGAGCGAGGAAAATATAAGTTTTCTGAATATATAAGTTAATAGACCCGGAAGCCGTATTGTTGTCTAGTGGCATCTCTCATGAAAGCAACATATGGTGGGTAAACAAATTATTGTTGGGCAATTGATAGAACAACGAATAGTTATGCAATTTTCACGGCAATGATCATGTGTATATAGGCATCACGTAGATAAGCAAATAGGCCAACTCCTGCGTGCACCTACTACTATTACTTCACTTCAAGAGCGCTTCTATGCTTGCCTCTCTACGTATTAAGTTCATGAAAAACGAAGTAATGCTTGGAGAACAATGACATGATGCAGACAAAGTAAACTCAACCAATATGAATAAACCCCATCATTTTATCCATTGTGGCAGCAACACAAAGGTGCAACTTGTCCCCTTCTTTCAGTGGGACATAGAAATTCATCAGACTGAACCCACTACAACGCACATATACCACTGAAGAAAGATCAAACTACTTGGCCAAAGAAATTCAATTGATTGGATAGATTTATGAAGCTATGGTGATGCAAATAAGAGCAATAATAATTCAAATAAGACTCAAATAATTTTCGTGAATAATCTAAGCATAAACCCACAATTCTCCGGATCCCAACAAACACACAATACAAAATAATTACATCAGATAGATCAAAGCGAAGATGCGATGGTCATTGTATTGAAGATCAAGAGAGAGAGAGAGAGATTGCCATCTAGGTACTAACTACAGACCGGGGTCTAAGTTGAACTACTCACACATCATCACGAGAGCACCGAGGTTGATGAAGAAGCCCTCTGTGATTGACACCCCTCCAGTAGAGTGCCAGAACAGAGCACCGGATTGTATCACTGTGGAACAAAGACTTGCGGTAGTGTAAAACGTGTTTCATAGATTCCTTTAGGGCTTTTGGAATATTGGAGGATTTATAGTCTAGAGAACAGGGCAGGAGGGGCCACAGGGAGTCAACAAGGCATCAGGGCATGCCGACCCCCTGGGCACGCCCTATTTCCTTGTGGGATCCTCATGAAGCTCCAAGTCTCCTCTCTAAGCTTCGAGGACTTATTTTGGTCTAGAAAACTCACCAAAACTTTTCGTGGCAATTGGGCTTTGTTTGGGACTGAAAGCCTGAAAACACACACATAAAATAGCGACTGGCACTAGGCACTCTGTTAATAGGTTAGTGCTAAGAAATAATATAAATTAGTCCATCATGACCCAAAAATTATCTTAAGATGATAATATAACAACATGGAACAATAAAAAATTATAGATACGTTGGAGAGGTATCATAGTACAACTCATCCTGATTACCACTTGATATATGCCGATGAGGTATGTAGATTATTTAAGCTTGCATGTTTGCCTAGAGAAAAAATTAACAAGAAAGTTTCCCCTTTATATTTGGAGGGAAAAGCATTGATGTGGTACAGGTTATTGGTTTATATTGGATCATGGGACTGGAATCTCTTGAAGCTGGAATTTCATGAGAAGCTTTATCCTATGCATCTAGTTCACCATGATCAAAAATTTATTTATAATTGTCGGCCTCGTGAAGGAGAATGCATTGCTCAAGCTTGGGGGATGCCTAAATCTATGATGCATACCCGCTCCAATCATGGGCTCTCGAGAGAAATGATTATACACAAAAATATGCTCGACTTTCTCATGATGGTCAAGTACAACTCGATTCTTCTTCTACCAGTTCTTATGTGAAAAAGACTATTCAATTCAAATGAGATCTTCTATAAAGAATTAAGAGAAACTCTGAAGATTGGGGAGTCGATAAAGGTGAAGTTCAAGGTATAAAGCTTAAGTTTGAATGTGTTAATGCTTTTGTGGAAACCGATGCTTTTCATAAGTTCAGCAATAAATATAGGCTTGACTCTGAGATAGTGGCTACTTTCTGTGAATCATTTGCTACTCGTGTTGATCTCCGTAAGTATAAATGGTTTAAATATAACCCACCTACTAAAAAATTATTAGAGGAACTTATTAAATTTAAGGAGGAAGCAATTGTTTATCATGTTGATCAAGTTGTGCCTACTGCTCATACTGTCTTTTCCTGTTACGATTAGGGAACATTCTAAAGCTACAACTACGGTTCATAAAAATTATGTTAAAACACCAAAACCCTCTTAACAAATAAATGTGGAGCCTAATATTGCTACAATTAAAGATCTGTTGGTTGTTAATATTGATGGGCATGTTATTTACTTTTGTGCTGAAGCTGCTAGAATTGCAAAGCTTGTTAGAAAAGAGCAGGCCAAATTAGATAATATAAACTAGTTATTGAAATGCCTATTGTTTCCATTAAGATTGGGATTCATTGCTATCATGGTTTATGTGACAAGGGTGATAGTGTTAATGCTATACCTTTTACCTTGTATAAAGAAATTGTGAATGATATAACACCCTTTGAGATTGAAGATATTGATGCCACTATTAAACTGGTAAACTCAGATACCATGTCACTGCTTGGGATTGTTAGATATGTTGAAGTCTTTTGTGCAAAAATTCAAATACCCCAGTGACTTCCTAGTACTTGGTTCTGAACAAGATAACTTTTGACCCATTATATTTGGTAGATCTTTCTTGAGTATTGTTAATGCTGAATTTAATTGTGCCACTACGGAAGTTAAAGTAATCTTTGGGAATGAATCTCATGAATTTCATTTCTCTAAATTTGGTAGACAACCACATGAGAAAGAGTTATCTAGTAAAGATGAAATAACTGGCCTTGCTTCTATTGTTGTTCCTCCTACAGATTCCTTTGAACAATATTTGCTAGATCATGAGAATGATATGCATATGAATGAAAGAAATGAGATAGCTGATATATTCCTTAGAGACACACCTGTTCTCAAACACAACTTGTGTGTTGATATCTTAGGGGATCCTCCTACACCAAGAGGAGATCCCGTGTTTGAGTTAAAGACATTGCCCGATACTTTGAAATATGCTTATACCTTGATGAAAAGAAGATATATCCTCTTATTATTAGTGCTAACCTTTCAGAGCATGAATAAAAGAGATTACTCAAAACTCTGAAGAAGCACATGGCTGCTATTGGATATACTCTTGATGATAGTAATGTGTAACGCCCAAGATGTGGTCCTATCTTTATATTGGCGCGAGGGCCTCGATAGGGATAGAAAAGCATCTCGTCGTTTTGCAAGAATGGATATCGTTACAAGTACATGTACTGAAGAGATGAGTATATGGAATTGGCTTACACTCTCCACAAGCTACATCAGTTTCACATCAATACAACAACATACAGTCATCATGAAGAAGAGTAGGGTCCGGCTACGGACGAAAACAAATGATAAAAGAACGACGTCCATCCTTGCTATCCCAGGCTGCCGGCCTGGAACCCATCCTAGATTGATGATGAAGAAGAAGAAGAAGAAACTCCAAATGGCACAATCAACGCGCTCACGTAAAAGTAACTCTTTACCTACACCTGCAACTGATTTTGTAGTAAACTATGAGCCACAGGGGACTCAAGAATCTCATTTTCGTAGGTATCAAGACTAGCAAAGCTTAATGGGTGAGGTATGGTTAGGTGGTGACACGACAGCAAGCGACTAAGCATTTATTTGAGGTGGCTAACTTACGAGTACAAGAATAACAGGGGGATGATCTACCCATAGCGGACGTGAACTACTAATGATCAAATGAATGATCCTGAACACCTACTTACGTCACACATAACCCCACCGTTTCCTCGATCGGAGAAGGAGCTCACGAAAGAGACAGACACGGTTACACACTCAGTTGTCAAGTTTTAATTAAGCTTACTTCAAGTTATCTAGAATCGGATGCTAAACAAAGTTTCCATGTTTCCACATAATTGTAGGCACAACTTTCGAAAGATTTAACCCTACAGGGGTGCTCCAACTAGTCCATCACAAATTACCACAAGCCACATAGAAAGCCTCAATAACGAAAGTCGTGATCTCCTAGGATTCCTTAGTGAAAAACCTAAACTCTAAGATAACCCAAAGCATCACCGGAATTCCGATGCATAAGATATTTCGTAAAAGGTAAAACTAATCCAGCACGGCCGCTCGACGTGTCGACGAACCCGATAGGAGCCGCGTATCTCGTTCTGAGGACACGACCGGATGGGACTAGCTGTTGGAAATATGCCCTAGAGGCAATAATAAAATATTTATTATTATATTTCATGTTTCAAGTTAATCATTTATTATCCATGCTATAATTGTATTGGATGGAAACATAAATGCATGTGTGGATATATAGACAAAACAATTTCCCTAGTGAGCCTCTAGTTGACTAGCCTGTTGGTCAAGGATGGTTAAGGTTTCCTATCCATAGACAAGTGTTGTCACTTGATGACGGGATCACATCATTAGGAGAATGATGTGATGGACCAGACCCAAACTATAAACGTAGCATATGATCGTGTAATTTTGTTGCTATTGTTTTCTGCATGTCAAGTATACACTCCTATGACAATTAGATCATGTAAGTCACTGACATCGGATGAATGCCTTGTGTGTATCAAACGTCGCAACGTTACTGAGTGACTATAAAGGTACTATACATGCATCTCCTAAGGTCTCCGTTGAGTTAGCATGGACCAAGACTGGGATTTGTCACTCTGTGTGACGGAGAGGTATCTCAGGGCCCACTCAGTAATACAACATCACAAACAAGCCTTGCAAGTAATGTGACTAAAGAGTTAGCCATGGGATATTGTATTACAGAACAAGTAAAGGGACTTGCCGGTAATGAGATTGAAATAGGTATGGCGATACCGACGATCAAATCTCGGTCAAGTAACATACCGAAGGACAAAGGAAATGATATACGGGATTGTGTGAATCCTTGACATAGAGGTTCAACCGATAAGATCTTCGTAGAATATGTAGGATCCAATATGGACGTCCAGGTCCTGCTATTGTATATTGACCGGACAGTGTCTCGGTCATGTCTACATAGTTCTCGAACCCGCAGGGTCTGCACACTTAAGGTTCGGTGACGTTTTTTGTATAGTTGAATTATTGATGTTGGTAACTGAATTTTGTTCGGAGTCCTGGATGAGATCCCGAACATCACGAGTGTCTCCGAAATAGTCCAGAAACGAAGATTGGTATATAGGATTGTTGCATTTGGCTTCCGGAAAGATTTCGGGCATTATCGGTAAAGTACCGGGAGTGACGAATGGGTTCTGGGGTTTTACCAGGAGGGGCCACCCAACCGGGAGAGAACCAAATAGGCCTATGAGTGGCGCACCAGACCTTAGTGGGCTTGTGAGGCCAGCCCAATAGGACTATTTCGGCCAAAGAAATAATAAAGAAGGAAACAAAAAAGGAGGTGAACAAGATAGGAAGGAGTCCTCCACCAAACCGAATTGGAGGAGGACTCCACCCTCCTTGTCTCATCCGAAGGCTCCTCCTTGGAGTAGGAGGCAAGCCAACCACCCCTTGGTTCCTCCTATATATAGGAGGGTTTTAGGGTTTTTGCAGCTCAAGCCTTTGTGCAGCCCTCTCTCCCTCCACTACTTCGTGACACCTCGTAGCTAGATCGGTACGACACGACGAAGCCCTGCCGGAGTAGATGCACCATCATCACCGCCACACCATCGTGCAGCCGGAGAATTCAGCTACCTCTTCGTCTCTTTTGCTGGATCAAGAAGGCAGAGATCGTCATCGAGCTGTACGTGTGCTGAACGCGGAGGTGCCGTCCGTTCGGTGCTAGATCGGGACGGATCATGGGATGGTGGCGATTTGGATCGCGAAGACGTTCCACTACATCAACCGCGTTTCTTAACGCTTCCCGCTTAGTGATCTACAAGGGTATATAGATCCGATCTCCCTCTCATAGATGATCATCACCATGATAGGTCTTCATGTGCGTAGGATTTTTTTCCCATGCAACTTTCCCCAACAGTGGCATCATGAGCTAGGTTCATGCATAGATGATATCTCGAGTAGAACACAAAAGAGTTTGTGGGCGTTGATGTTCAATTTGCTGCCCTCCTTAGTCTTTTCTTGATTCGGCGGTATTGTTGGATTGACACGACCCGGACCGACTTTACTCCTACGCTTAGGAGAGACCAGTTTCATCGACTGACATGCAACTTGTTGCATAAAGATGACTGGAGGGTGTCTGTTTCTTTAATTTTAGTTGAATCAGATTTGATCGAGGCGGTCCTTGGAGAAGGTTAAATAGCAATTTGCATATCACTGTTGTGGCTTTGCATAAGTAAGATGCGATCATACTAGATACCCATAGCAACCATGTAAAACATGCAACAACAAATTACAGGACCTCTAACTTATTTTTGCAGGGTATGCATGTGATGTGATATGGCCAAAGACATGATATGATATATTGGATGTATAATATGATCATGTTGTAATAGTTAAATATCGACTTGCATGTCGATGCTACGGCAACCGGCAGGAGCCATAGGGTTGTCTTTAAACTAACGTTTGTGCTTGCAGATGCTTTTACTATATCGCTAGGTTGTAGCTTTAGTAGTAATAGCATAGATAGTACGACAACCTGGATGGCAGCACGATGATGGAGATCATGGTGCGGTGCCGATGACGATGAAGATCATGCCGGTGCTTTGGTGATGGAGATCAAGAAGCACAAGTTCATGGCCATATCATATCACTTATGATTTGCATGTGGTGTTAATCCTTTTATGCACCTTATTTTGCTTATAATGACGGTAGCATTATAAGGTGACCCCTCACTAAAATTTCTAGATAAAATTGTTTTCTCCCCGACTATGCACCGTTGCGACAGTTCATCATTTTAAGACACCACGTGATGATCGGGTGTTATAGACTCAACGTTCGCATACAACGGGTGCAAAACAGTTGCACACGCGGAACACTTCGGTTAAACTTGATGAGCCTAGCATGTACAGACATGGCCTCTGAATACAAGAGATCGTAAGGTCGAGCATGAATCATATAGTTGATATGATCAACATGTAGATGTTCACCACTGAAACTATACTCAACTCATGTGATGATCAGACTTGAGTTAGTGAATTTGGATCATGCGACACTCAAATGACTAGAGGGATGTCCATTTGAGTGGGAGTTTATTAGTAATATGATTAGCTAAACTCAATTGTTTCGAACATAGTCTAAGTAATCTTTGCAAAATTTTATGTTGTAGATCAATGGCTCGCACAGTAGCAACCCTGAATTTCAATACGTTCCTAGAGAAAGCTAAGTTGAAAGATGATGGAAGAAACTTTGTTGACTGGGCTCGAAATCTGAGGCTTATACTCCAAGCTGGCCAAAAGTAATATGTGCTTGATGCTGCGCTAGGTGATGCACCATGTGCTACGGCAACCCAAGATGTTTTGAATGCTTGGCAAGCGCGTAAGGATGACTACTCACTAGTTCAATGTGGAGTTTTGTATGGCTTAGAACCGGGACTTCAAAGACGTTTTGAACGTCATGGAGCATATGAGATGTTCTAGGAGTTGAAGTTTATCTTTGAGAAGAATGCCCGGATCGAGAGGTATGAAACCTTCGACAAGTTCTATGCTTACAAAATGGAGGAGAATTCGTCTTTAAGTGAACACGTGCTCAGAATGTCTAGGTACTCTAACTGTCTAGCTTAGCTGGGGATTGAACTCCCGTAAGAAGCTACCACTGATAGAATTCTTCAGTCACTGCCACCTACCTATAAGAGCTTCATGTTGAACTATAACATGCAAGGGATGAATAAGTCACCCCGTGAGTTATTTGCGATGCTGAAAGTCGCTAAGTGAGAAATCCATAAAGAACATCAAGTGTTGATGGTTAATAAGACCACTAGTTTCAAGAAAAAAATGGCAAAGGCAAGAAGGGTAACTCCAAGAAGAGTGGCAAATCTGTTGCCCCTCCAACAAAGAAACCCAAGGATGGACCTAAGCCGGAAACTGAGTGCTATTATTGCAAGGGGACTGGTCACTGGAAGCGGAACTACCCGAAGTATCTGGTCGATAAGAAGGCGGCCAACGCCAAACAAGGTATATGTGATATACATGTTATTGATGTGTACCTCACCAACACTCGTAGTAGTGCTTGGGTATTTGATACTGATTCTGTTGCTCACATTTGCAACTCGAAATAGGAACCGTGGAATAAACGTAGGCTAGCGAAGGATGAAGTGACGATGCGCGTGGGAAATGGTTCCAATGTTGATGTGATCGTTGTTGACACAGTCTCACTTCAGTTACCATCAGGATTAGTGATGAACTTAAATAATTGTTATTTAGTGCCTGCGTTGAGCATGAACATTATATCTGGATCTTGTTTATTGCGAGACGGTTACTCATTTAAGTCAGAGAATAATGGTTGTTCTATTTATATGAGTAATATCTTTTATGGTCATGCACGCAACGTGAGGGGTTTGTTCATATTGAATCTCGATTGTGATGACACTCATATCCATAACATTGAGACCAAAAGATGTAGAGTTAACAATGATAGCGCCACTTTCTTGTGGCACTCCCGCTTAGGTCATATTGGTGTTAAGCGCATGAAGAAACTCCATGGTGATGGACTTTTGGAGTCACTTGATTTAGAATCACTTGACACACGCGAACCATGTCTCATGGGCAAGATGACCAAGACTACGTTCTCTGGACAATGGTGCGTGAGAATGACTTGCTGGAGGTCATACATACTGATGTATGCGGACCAATGAGCATAGAGGCACCCGGCGGATATCGTTATTTTCTCACCTTCACTTACGATTTGAGTAGGTATGGCTATATCTACTTGATGAAGCACAAGTCTCAAACGTTTGAAAAGTTCAAACAATTTCAGAGTGAAGTTGAAAATCATCGTAGCAAGAAGATCAAGTTCCTACGATCTGATCAAGGAGGTGAATATCTGAGTTACGAGTTTGGTGCTTACTTAAGACAATGTGAAATTGTTTCACAGTTGAGACCACCTGGAACACCACAGCGTAATGGTGTGTCTGAATGTCATAATCATACTTTATATTATATATGGTGCGTTGTGTGATGTCTCTTACTGATTTGTCATTATCATTTTGGGGCTATGCATTGGAGACAACTGCATTCACTTTAAATAGGGCACCATCAAAATCCGTTGAGACGACACCATATGAGCTATGGTATGGCAAGAAGCCAAAGTTGTCATTTCTTAAAGTTTTGGGGATGTGATGCTTATGTCAAAAAGCTTTAGCCTAAAAAGCTGGAACCCAGAACAGAAAAGTGCGTCTTCATAGGTTACGCAAAAGAGGCAGTTGGGTATACCTTCTATCTCAGATCCGAGGGCAAAGTGTTTGTCGCTAAGAACGAAGCTTTTATTGAGAAAGGGTTTGTCTCGAAAGAATTGAGTGGGAGGAAGATAGAACTTGACGAGGTTGCGGAACCTCTGCTTCAACAATATGGTCGCGCAAGGCAGAAATAAATTTCTGTCGAGGAAACATCAGTTGAAGAGGAAGCTAACAATGATGATCATGAAGCTTCAGATCAAGTTACTGTGGGACCTCGCAGGTCGACAAGAGCAGGTACTGCTCTGGAGTGGTAGGGGAATCATGTCTTCTCAATCATGTTGTTGGACAACAATGAGCGTGCGAATTACGGAGAAGAAATGGTGGGCCCATATTCCAAGAGATGGTTAGAAGCCATGAAATCCGAGATATGATCTATGTATGAAAACAAAGTATGGACTTTGGAAGTATTACCTGAAGGTCGCAAGGCTATTCAGAACAAATAGATTTTTAAGAAGAAGACGGACGCGGACGGTAATGTGACCGTTTATAAAGCTCAACTTATGGCAAAGGGTTTTTCACAAGTTCAAGGAGTTGACTATGATGAGACATTCTCACCCGTAGCGATGCTTAAGTCCGTCCGAATCATGTTAGCAATAGCTGCATTTTTTTATTATGAAATCTGACAAATGGATGTCAAAACGGTGTTCCTTAACGGGTTTCTTAAGGAAGAGTTGTATATGATGCAACCCAAAGGTTTACCGATCCAGAGAATGCTGACAAAGTGTGCAAGCTCCAACGATCCATTTATGGACTGGTGCAAGCATCTCGGAGTTGTAATCAGCGCTTTGATGAGGTGATCAAGGCATTTGGGTTTATACAAGTTTTTGGAGAAGCTTCTATTTACAAGAAAGTGAGTGGGAGCTCTATAGCGTTTCTAATATTATATGTGGATGACATATTGCTGATTGGAAACATTGTATAGTTTTTGGAAAGCGTAAAGGATTACTTGAATAAAAGTTTTTCAATGAAGGACCTAGGAGAAGCTGCTTACATATTGGGCATAAAGATCTATAGAGATATTTCAAGGCGCCTAATAGCTCTTTCACAAAGCACATACCTTGATAAAGTTTTGAAGAAGTTCAAAATGGGACAATGCAAGAAGGGGTTCTTGCCTGTGTTACAAGGTATAAAGTTGAGTAAGACTCAATGTCGAGTAACTGCAGAAGATCGAGAAAAGATGAGTGTCGTCCCCTATGCTTTAGCCATACGGTCCATCATGTATTTAATGTTGTGCACCAGGATGAATGTCAGCCTGGCCATAAGTATGGCTGGCAGGTTTCAAAGTGATCCAGGAGTGGAACACTGGGCGGTGGTCAAGAATATTCTGAAGTACCTGAAAATGACTAAGGAAATGTTTCTCGTTTATGGAGGTGACGAAGAGCTCGTCGTAAAGGGTTACGTCGATGCAAGCTTTGACACTGATCTGGATGACTCTAAGTCTCAAACCGGATACATATTTATTCTTAGCGGGGGTGCAGTAAGCTAGTGCAGTTCCAAGCAAAGCGTCGTAGCTGATTCTACATGTGAAGCGGAGTACATAGCTGCCTCAAAGGTGGCTAAGGAGGGTGTTTGGATGAAGCAGTTCATGTCAGATCTTGGAGTAGTGCCAAGTGCACTGGACCCAATCAATCTGTTTTGTGACAACAGTGGTGCCATTGCTCTAGCCAAGGAACCAAGGTTTCACAACAGGACCAGACACATAAAGCGATGCTTCAATGCCATCCGTGATTACATCAAGGAGGAGGACATAAATATTTGCAAAGTGCACACATATCTGAATGTTCCAGATCCGCTAACTAAACCTCTTCAATGAGCAAAGCATGATCAACACCAGAACTATATGGGTGTTAGATTCATTACATTGTAAATCACATAGAGATGTGAAGCTAGATTACTGACTCTAGTGCAAGTGGGAGACTGTTGGAAATATGCCCTAGAGGCAATAATAAAATAGTTATTATTACATTTCCTGTTTCAAGATAATCGTTTATTATCCATGCTATAATTGTATTGAATGGAAACATAAATGCATGTGTGGATATATAGACAAAACAATGTCCCTAGTGAGCCTCTAGTTGACTAGCCTGTTGGTCAAGGATGGTTAATGTTTCCTAGCCATAGACAAGTGTTGTCACTTGATGACGGGATCACATCATTAGGAGAATGATGTGATGGACAAGACCCAAACTATAAACGTAGCATATGATCATGTCATTTTGTTGCTATTGTTTTCTGCATGTCAACTATACAATCCTATGACCATGAGATCATGTAACTCATTGACATCGGAGGAATGCCTTATGTGTATCAAACGTCGCAACGTTACTAGGTGACTATAAAGGTACTCTATAGGCAACTCTGAAGGTCTCCGTTGAGTTAGCATGGACCAAGACTGGGATTTGTCACTCCGTGTGACGGAGAGGTATCTGAGGGCCCACTCGGTAATACAACATCACAAACAAGCCTTGCAAGCAATGTGATTAAAGAGGTAGCCACATGATCTTTTATTACGGAACGAGTAAAGAGACTTGCCGGTAACAAGATTGAAATAGGTATGGCGATACCGACGATCAAATCTCGGGCAAGTAACATACCGAAGGACAAAGGGAATGATATATGGGTTTGTGTGAATCCTTGACATAGAGGTTCAATCGATAAGAGCTTCATAGAATATGTAGGATCAAATATGGACGTCCAGGTCCAGCTATAGGATATTGACCGGAGAGTGTCTCGGTCATGTCTACATAGTTCTCGAACCCGCAGGGTCTGCACACTTAAGGTTCGGTGATGTTTTTGCTATAGTTGAATTATTGATGTTGGTAACCGAATGTTGTTCGGAGTCCCGGATGAGATCCCGGACGTCACGAGTGTCTCCGGAATGGTCCGAAAACGAAGATTGATATATAGGATTGTTGCATTTGGCTTCCGGAAAGATTTCGGGCATTACCGATAAAGTACGGGGAGTGACGAATGGGTTCCGGGGTTTTATCGGGAGGGGCCACCCACCCGGGAGAGAACCAAATAGGCCCATGAGTGGCGCACCAGCCCTTAGTGGGCTGGTGAGGCCAGCCCAATAGGGCTATTTCGGCCAAAGCAGTAATAAAGAAGGAAAAAAGAAAAAAAGAAGGAGGTGGACAAGATAGGAAGGAGTCCTCCACCAAACCAAATTGGAGGAGGACTCCACACTCGTTGCCTCGGCCGAAGGCTCCTCCTTGGAGTAGGAGGCAAGCTAACCATCCCTTGGTTCCTCCTATATATAGTGGATGGTTTTAGGGTTTTTGCAGCTCAAGCCTTTGTGGAGCCCTCTCTCCCTCCACTACTTCGTGGCACCTCGTAGCTAGATCGGTACGGCACGGCGAAGCCCTGTCGGAGTAGCTCCACCATCATCACCACCACGCTATCGTGCTTCTTGAGAATTCAGCTACCTCTTCGTATCTCTTGCTGGATTAAGAAGGCGGAGATCGTCATCGAGTTGTGCGTGTGCTGAACACGGAGGTGCCGTCCGTTCGGATCTAGATCGGGACGAATCGTGGGACGGTGGCGATTTGGATCGCGAAGATGTTTGACTACATCAGCCGCGTTTCTTAACGCTTCCTGCTTAGTGATTGATAACCCACAAGTATAGGGGATCGCAACAGTTTCCGAGGGTAGAGTATTCAACCCAAATTTGGTGATTCGACACAAGGGGAAGCAAAAGAATATTCTCGAGTATTAGCAGTTGAGTTGTCAATTCAACCACACCCGAAAGACTTAGTATATGCAGCAAAGTTTCAGTAGCAAAGTAGTGTGATAGCAACAGTAGCAACGGTAACAGTAGCAGAAGTGATAGCAGTAGCGACAAAGTAACGTAGCAAGGACCAGTAGGAAAAACTCGTAGGCATTGGATCGGTGATGGATAATTATGCCGGATGACATTCATCATGCAACAGTTATAACATGGGGAGATATGTAACTAGCTCCAGTTCGTCAATGTAATGTAGGCTTGCATTCTGTATATAGTCATACATGCTTATGAAAAGAACTTGCATGACATCTATTGTCCATCCCTCCCATGGCAGTGGGGTCCTAATGGAGACTACGGGATATTAAGGTTCTCCTTTTAATAGAGAACGGGAACAAAGCATTAGCACTTAGTGAATACATGAACTCCTCATACTATGGTCATCTCCGAGAGTGGTTCCGGCTATTGTCACTCCGGGGTTGCCGGGTCATAACACATAGTAGGTGACTACAACTTGCAAGATAGGATCAAGAACACACATATATTGGCGACAAGATGGCATTCGGGCCCTAGTGACAAGAATTAAGCATGGCAAAGTAGTAGCAACATCAATCTCAGAACATAGTGGATACTAGGGATCAATCCCCATCAAAACTAACTCGATTACATGATAGATCTCATCCAACCCATCACCGTCCAGCAATCCGACGATGAGATTACTCACGAACGGTGAAGAGCATCATGGAATTGGCGATGAAGGAAGGTTGGTGATGACGATGGTGACGATCTTCCCTCTCCGGAGCCCAGAACGGACTCTAGATTTTCCCTCCAGAGCAAGAACAAGTGGTGGCGGCGCCTCCGTATCGTAGAACAGGATGAACTCTTCTCCTTGATTTTTTTCCGGACAAAAGGGACTAAATAGAGCTGGAGTTGGAGGCGGCGGAGCCCCGTGGGCCCCACAAGCCTGCTAGGCGTGGCCAGGGGGGCGCGCCTCCTGGGCTTGTGGGCTCCTCGCTCCACGCCTCCGGTTGATTCTTGCGCCAGTATTTTTTATATATTCCACAAAAAATCCTCATAAACTTCCAGGTCATTCCGAGAACTTTTATTTCTGCGCAAAAACAACACCACGGCAATTGTGCTGAAAACAACGTTAGTCCGGGTTAGTTCCATTCAAATCATGTAAATTAGAGTCCAAAACAAGGGCAAAAAAAGTTTGAAAAAGTAGATACGATGGAGACGTATGAACTCCCCCAAGCTTAAAGCATTGCTTGTCCTCAAGCAATTCAGTTGACAAACTGAAAGAGACAAAAGAAAAACTTTTACGAACTCTATTTGATCTTGTTGCTGTAATTATGTCTAACTCATATTCAGATTTTCAGCAAGATCATAAGCCAAACACATAAGCAATGACTTTTAGGTGTCATGGTAAACTCATATCAATGGCATAATCAACTAGCGAGCAATAATAATAAGTTTCAAACGTCAACACTTCAGTCAAAACAATCATGAAGCAATATGAACAATGGTATCTCGCTAGCTCTTTCTGAGACTGCAAAACATAAATGCAGAGCACCTTCAAAGACCAAGGGCTGACTGAACATTGTAATTCATGGCAAAGAAGATCCAGTCACAGTCATACTCAATAACAATTAAAAGCAAAGCATAAAAATGACGGAGGTGCTCTCTAATTGGTGCTTTTATAGGAAGAGGATGACTCAACAGAAACATAAATAGATAGGCCCTTCGCAGAGGGAAGCATTGATTTGTAGAGGTGCGAGAGCTCAAGCTTTTAAAACAGAGATAAATAATTTTGGGTGGCATGCTTTCATTGTCAACGCGATGACCAAAAGTTTTCACCATCTTCCATGCTAGACATACTATAGTCGGTTCCCAAACAGAAAAGTAAAGTTCTGACTCCCCCACCACCGATCAATCACACTCCACGGCTAGCCGAATACTTGGGTGTCGTCCATACCAACAACAAAGTTTTGTTTGCAATTATCTTTTCGATTTGAGCATGGAACTGGGCATTCCAATTACCGGCCCCTTTCTCGTGAGTGATAGTGAATAAACACATATCGAGGATAACATGCCTAGCATGGAAGATAGTGATCGCCCCTTGTCACCACATGAGCGGTTCGGGCATGCAAAACAGATTATTACTTGAAGGTTTAGAGAGTGGCACATGCAAATTTACTTGGAATGGCAGGTACATACCGCATATAGGTAGGTATGGTGGACTCATATGGAACAACTTTGTGTTTATGGAAGTGGATGCACAAGCAGTATTCTCGCTTAGTACAAGTGAAGGCTAGCAAAAGACTGGGAAGCGACCAACTAGAGAGCGACAACAGTCATCAATACGCATTGAAATTAACCAACATTGAGTGCAAGCATGAGTAGGACATAAATCACCATAAACATGAATATCCTAGAGGCTATGTTGATTTTGTTTCAACTACATGCGTAAACATGCGCCAAGTCAAGCCACTTGAATCATTCAAAGGAGGATACCATCCTATCACACTACATCATAATCATCTTGAAATTCATTGTGGCAATCCAGACAAACCATTATAAGCTCCTAGCTAATTAAGCATGGCATCAGAAACTATGATCTCTAAGTTGTCATTGCAAACATATTTCTCTCATAACAAAGCTGAATTAGGAATGATGAGCTAGTCATATTTACAAAAACAAAATAGATCGAGTTCATACCAGCTTTTCCAGGCTCAGTCACTTCATCATATATCGTCATTATTGCCTTTCACTTGCACGATCGACTGATGTGAACAAATAATAAGAGTGTTTGTGCATTGGACTACGCTGAAATATGCAAGCAAACACATAGAAGAAGACAAAGTAATATGGCTCTTCGACAGATAAACACATATGTATGCGAGAGCCACTAAACATTGTAACCATGGTCTTCTACCTTGGCCCAAAGAAAAAGAAAACTATTTACACGGGAAAGCTCCCAACAAGAAAAAGAAGAACAGTAAATCTTTTTGGGTTTTCTCAATTTCAACAAACACACGAGAAGAAAGCGAGAAAAAGAAATAAACTAGCATGGATGATACAGTGGCAAAGTGTGAACACCGACTAACAAAGTGAAAGTGTGAGCATGAATATAAAGTCGGTGAGAAACACGTACTCCTCCAAGCTTAGGCTTTTGGCCTAAGTTGGTCTACTCCCATGGCTGGAAGTAACCGTCTCCGGGGTACTCCGGAGTGTACTGAGGGTGCCACTGCTGTGTGAGCTCCTCTGGCTCCCACTGATAAACTGGCGTCTGGTACTCGACTGGTAGCTCGGGCACGGGCGCCTGTGGTGGTGCTATGCCCCAATATGCGTAGATGTCCGAGGGCATAATAATGTACCTGCCTAGATGAAGATTGAACAAAGAAGGAGCAGGCAAAGTAATAGTATCACGAGTACCCTGACTAAATACCAGGTTATAAATCATCCTCTTATTTATATCTTTATCAAGAAAGTCATGGCGAACCATGCTATCATAATCTAGATATCTCTCAGGAAGAAGAATCTCTTCTTCCTCGTGCAGTCTAATAGGTATCTCAAAATGTCTAGCAAGACTGGTAGCATAGATACCTCCATATACAACGCCTTTAGAACGGTTCGTGTTCAACCGTTGAGCCACTATAGCGCCCAAGCTATAAGTTTTATCATTATAAAGGGCTTCGCGCAAAACCGCAAGATCTGGGGAGCTAAGGGCTCCAGTTTTCCCACGACCAATCAAACATTTTCCCACGAGAAATACCAAAGCACGGAAAAATGTATGCTAGAAACTCTAGCGTAAGATAGTCCTCTCTCCTCTCCTACAGGAATAGTATCAATGAAAGCCTCCAAGTCCCGTGGACGAGGTTCACGAATATCCCCAACATAAGGTAATTTGCAGACATTGCAAAAATCCTGAAGTGACATGCGCTAGGGGATCATATAGCTTGAACTCAACCATAGGAGGACTCTTCCTTGGATAGAAGTTAAATATTTGCACAAAAATATTAGTGAGGAGGAGGTATTGTGGACACTTATCTTCAACAAACGCGGTAAGGCCTGCGTTCTCCACCAAGTAATAAAAATCCTCTTAAAGAACGGCGGCACGTAAGAACACATCGCTTGGCCACTCGCACGCTCGAACTTCTGCAACTCGGGGGATCGGATACTTGGGTTTCTTCTTCTCATTTTCATCATCCTTGGGGTCACGGCTTGAAGAGACTCTTAGGAACCTCCTCATATTTTCCTTTTTCTTTCTCTGAAAATTTCTAAATTTTTAGTGACTCAAAGGAAAAGTGAACAAGGCTCAACGAAACTCATAGCAACTACTCCTACAAGTGCCTAGAGGCCATATCACGCATCAAAACTACTTGGGACCAGCTAAAATTAGCATGCAGAGCTCAAGAACAGGGTCACCAAGGCAGCAATAATATGAAACGAATAAGGCACTAGAGCAAAAACTAATTGGGCCAATCGACGAGTCACATACCAAGGAACAATTCCCCCAAAATAGTTTGGTGAATGGGGCTTTGTACAAGGAGATCAAAAATCACAGCAAGAAGAGCAAGAACACGGGTTTGAGCTATAGAATGAACTTTTCTGGAGGTAGGAGAAGGAGATGGGAGCTGGAATAAGTGGAGGGGGGACACGTGGGCCCCACAAGCCTGGTAGGCGTGGCCAGGGGGGTGCCCGTGCCTCCAGAGGTTGTGGCCCACTGGTGCATCCCCCTGACTAGCTCTCCATCTCAGAATTTTTCAAAAATTCTGGAAAAAATCATACTTGATTTTCACGGCATTCGGAGAACTTCTATTTTCGGGACACTTTTCTACGGGACGCAAAAAGCAGAAAACAGGAAAAACTAAAGCTAAATCTAACAATTTTCTTCTAAGCCACCGAAGGTAAAGGTTTGGAACAGAGGGTTGTGACTCTCAGATTCATCCATCTCATGGTCATCAAAAGAAATCCGTCAATGAGGTTGATCAATTCTCCTTGACAAACTTTTTTTGAATCGCGTAAAAAACAGAGAATTTTTGAATAGTCACTAGGTTACCTCAATGGGGATGTGCATATCCCCAACAAGAAAATCATACTTCATCTTAACAGTTGGTATAGGGCATTCAAAGGTCCCAATAAGAATCATTGAAGTTTTTTCAATACCATTGATGCAATGTACCCGATATTGTTTCTTTGGAAAGTGCACCGTATGCTCATTACCATTGACATGGAAACTGACATTGCCTTTGTTGCAATCAATAACAACCCCTGCAGTGTTTAAAAAGGGTCTTCCAAGGATGACCGCCATGGCATCATCCTCGGTAATATCCAGGATAACAAAGTCTGTTAAGATAGTAACATTAGCAACCACAACAGGCACATCCTCGCAAATGCCGATAGGGAAAGCAGTTGATTTGTCGGCCATTTGCAGAGAGATTTTAGTGGGTGTCAACTTATCCAGTTCAAGTCTACGGTAAAGAGAGAGAGGCATAACACTAACACCGGCTCCAAGGTCGCATAAAGTAGTTCTAACGTAGTTTCCTTTAATGGAGCAAGGTATAGTGGGCACTCCGGGATCACCTAGTTTCTTAGGAGTTCTACCCTTGAAGGTACAATTAGCAAGCATGGTGGAAATGTCAACCTTAGGTATCCTCCTCTTATTAGTCACAATATCTTTCATGTACTTGGCATAGGGAGACATTTTGAGCATATCTGTCAAACGCATTTGCAGAAAGACAGGTCTAATCATTTCAACAAATCGCTCAAAATCCTCATCATCCTTTTTCTTGGATGGTTTGTGAGGAAAGGGCATGGGTTTCTGAATCCATGGTTCCCTTTCTTTACCATGCTTCCTAGCAATGAAGTCGTTCTTATCGTATCTCCTATTCTTAGGTTGTGGATTATCAAGATCAACTGGTTCAATCTCCACATCCTTATCATTGCTAGGTTGAGCATCATCATGAACACCACTATTGATATTATCATTAGGCTCATGTTCATCACCAGATTGTGTTTCGGCATGAGAAACAGAGACATCGTTTGGATTCTCGGGTGTAACAACAACAGGGTTGCTAGCGTGCAAGTTCCTATCATCTTTCTTCTTCTTCCTAGGATGACTAGGTGCATCAGTGCTAACTCCTTGAGAATCTTGTTCAATTCTCTTAGGATGACCCTCAGGATACAAAGGTTCTTGGGTCATTCTACCGCCTCTAGTGACGACTCTGACAGAATTGTCATTCAACTCATTGAGCAAGTCATTCTGAGCCTTAAGTACTTGTTCTACCTGAGTAGTAACCATAGAGTCATGTTTACTCAAAAGCTTAAGATCATTGACGTTTCTATCCACACAAGAACTTAAATGACTAAGCATGCGAGCATTTTGTTCGAGTTGTCTGCTAACATAATCATTGAAACTTTGTTGTTTGGCAACAAAGTTATCAAATTCATCCACGCATAAGATAGCAGGTTTATCAAAAGGAATGTCACTCTCATTGAATCTACGAAGAGAATTTACCTCTACTACCTGTATCGGGTTATCAAGACCATGGATCTCTTCGATAGGTGGTAGATTTTTGACATCTTGAAATTTAATGCCTTTCTCTTTCATAGATTTCTTAGCTTCTTGCATATCTTCAGGACTGAGGAATAGGATACCTCTTTTCTTCGGAGTTGGCTTCGGAGGTGGTTCGGGAATAGTCCAAGCATTCTCATTGCACAAGATATTATTCAATAGAATCTCAGCTTGTTCCACAGTTCATTCCCTGAAAACACAACCAGCACAACTATCTAGGTGGTCCCTAGAAGCATCAGTTAGTCCATTATAGAAGATATCAAGTATTTCATTCTTCTCAAGAGGGTGATCAGGCAAAGCATTCAACAGCTGGACAAGCCTCCCCCAAGCTTGTGGGAGACTCTCTTCTTCAACTTGCACAAGTTATATATTTCCTGCAAGGCAACTTGTTTCTTATGGGCAGGAAAATATTTCTTAGAGAAGTAGTAGATCATATCCTGGGGACTACGCACACAACCAGGAGCAAGAGAAGTGAACCAAGTCTTAGCATCATCCTTTAGAGAGAAAGGAAACAACTTAAGGATATAGTAGTGGCGGATGTTTTCCTCACTCGTGAATAGGGTGGCTATATCGTGCAACTTAGTAAGATGTGCTACAAGCATTTCAGACTCATAACCATGAAAAGGATTAGATTTGACCAGAGTGATTAACTGAGGATCAACAGAGAATTCATAATCCTTATCGGTCACAAAGATAGGCGAAGTAGCAAACTTCGGGTCGTATTTCATCCTAGCGTTCAGAGATTTTTCTTTCCACTTGCGTAGTAATTTCTCAAGATCATAGCTATCCTTACAAGCAAGAAAGTCCTCAGCTATCTCTCCCTTCATAACATAACCCTCAGGTATACCAGGCAATTCATATCTTGGCGAGCTAGTTCTAACAGGTGAAATAGCAGGTTCTACTTCAATAATTTCAGCAGTCTCAGAAGTATCATCACATTCAGCAGCAACTCTAGCAATTTGTGCATCAAGGAATGCACCTAGTGGCAAAGCAGTATCAAGCAAAGCATCATCACAAGCATCATGGATAGCAGAAGTAGCATCATCAAGCACAGACGACATATCAGAATTTCTAGCAGGTGGTGGTGTCGCAAACTTACTCATAACTGAAGGTGAATCAAGTGCAGAGCTAGATGGCAGTTCCTTACCTGTCCTTGTAGTTGAGGGCAAGACTTTAGTTTTTGGATCTCTCGGATTCCTCATAGTGATCAAAATACGTAAATCCCAAGTGACTCAGAGAACAGAGCTATGCCTCCCCGGCAACGGCGCTAGAAAATAGTCTTGATAACCCACAAGTATAGGGGATCGCAACAGTTTTCGAGGGTAGAGTATTCAACCCAAATTTGTTGATTCGACACAAGGGGAACCAAAAGAATGTTCTCAAGTATTAGCAGTTGAGTTGTCAATTCAACCACACTTGAAAGACTTAGTATCTCCAGCAAAGTTTCAATAGCAAAGTAGTGTGATAGCAACAGTAGCAACGGTAACAGTAGCAACAATGACATCAGTAGTGACAAAGTAACATAGCAAGGACCAGTAGGAAAAACTCGTAGGCATTGGATCGGTGATGGATAATTATGCCGGATGACATTCATCATGCAACAGTTATAACATGGGGAGATATGTAACTAGCTCGAGTTCATCAATGTAATGTAGGCATGCATTCCGTATATAGTCATACGTGCTTATAAAAAGAACTTGCATGACATCTATTGTCCATCCCTCCCGCGACAGCGCGGTCCTAATGGAAACTACGGGATATTAAGGTTCTCCTTTTAATAAAGAACCGGAACAAAGCATTAGCACTTAGTGAATACACGAACTCCTCATGCTATGGTCATCTCCGGGAGTGGTTCCGGCTATTGTCACTCCGGGGTTGCCGGGTCATAACACATAGTAGGTGACTACAACTTGCAAGATAGGATCAAGAACACACATATATTGACGAGAACATAATAGGTTCAAATCTGAAATCATGGCACTCGGGCCCTAGTGACAAGCATTAAGCATGCCAAAGTAGTAGCAACATCAATCTCAGAACATAGTGGATACTAGGGATCAATCCCCATCAAAACTAACTTGATTACATGATAGATCTCATCCAACCCACCACCGTACAACAAGCCTACGATGAGATTACTCACGAACGGTGAAGAACATCATGGAATTGACGATGAAGGAAGGTTGGTGATGACGACGGTGACGATCTCCCCTCTCCGGAGCCCAGAACGGACTCCAGATCTGCCCTCCAGAGGAAGAACAGGTGGTGGCGGCGCCTCCCTATCGTAAAACGCGATGAACTCTTCTCCTTGATTTTTTTCCGGACGAAAGGGACTAAATAGAGCTGAAGTTGAAGGCAGCGGAGCCCCGAGGGCCCCATAAGCCTGCTAGGCGCGGCCAGGGGGGGCGCCTCCTGGGCTTGTGGGCTCCTCGCTCCATGCCTCCGGTTGATTCTTGTGCCAGTATTTTTTATATATTCCACAAAAAATCCTCGTAAATTCCCAGGTCATTCCGAGAACTTTTATTTCTGCGCAAAAACAACACCATGGCAATTCTGCTGAAAACAGTGTTAGTCCGGGTTAGTTCCATTCAAAGCATGCAAATTAGAGTCCAAAACAAGGGCAAAAGAGTTTGGAAAAGTAGATACGATGGAGACGTATCACTGATCTATAAGGGTATGTAGATCTGATCTCCCTCTCGTAGATGATCATCACCATGATAGGTCTTCGTGTGCATAGGAATTTTTTTGTTTCCCATGCAACGTTCCCCAACACTAGCTACGAGTAAAACCAAACCTCGAGTTTCCTCACGGTGGCCTCGCAGGCAGCCCCTTTTGTACCAACACTCATGAGGAGCATTGGCCCGGGGGTTGATTAATTATCCATGGGGCGATCAAACCCTATGCGGTTCATTAGTTAATTAGGAAATATAGTACCAAAGTTGGGCCTTGCCAGACCAGTTTTAATCTAAGACGAATTTTCAAGGGGGTCCCCATAACAACCCCGATCGTGTTAGGAGCGCTCATTTATGGAATATAACACCGGTAGCCAAAACTAAGGCAGGAAAGGTGGACCAAAACACCAGGCTAGAAAGCCGAACCTTCCACCTTTTACCAAGTATATAGGTGCATTAAATTAAGTAGCAATTATAGGGTGATATAACAAGGAACCCATGTTATCACATGGAAGTAACTGCACCTGCAACTAGCAACGCTAACACATGGTTAAGCAAGCGGTAACATAGCCAGTTAGCCACACAGTGGTTTGCTAGGTTGTGAATATGTTGAAGGTTTTCATGGTAATGTTGAGAGGCTGACATTTAACAGGTCGTAGGCAGCAAGACATATCAAAAGAAATGAGAAAACTAGCATGGAAATGATAGTAATGGTATCTAGGGAAATGATCATCTTGCCTGAGATCCCGCTTGGAAGAAGAACGACTCCGTGAAGTAGACAAACCGACGTAGTCGAACGGGTCCTTACATTCCGACACGCTTGCGGAACTCTCTCGAGACGGAGCAAACCAGAAACAAGAATCAACACCCGATATTCACCACGGCACATGCACGATATGATGCACACCCTAATATGATGCATGTCTAGTTTAAATTATGCAAGGCATGGCATGGAAATTCACAACAGGCAAACACTACACATTAAGTGAAGCTCAATATGCAACGAGTTCCATATTGACGAAACTCCACATTTAAATATTGAATTCACTCCCATTTAGGTACTCGTCAATATTAAATGTTGTTTAACATGGCAAGGGGGTGAAGCACAAATGAACTACCTATCTAGACATTTTAAATGAGGCCGGAAACGACATATAGCATTTCCAAGATGACCCCACACGTTAACTTTGTAATCTACCCAGATCTGTCCTAAACACATTTTATGTTTGTTATACGGCAAAACAAAGTGTTTCACATGAAACTACACATCGTTCTAGTCCATTTACATATATGGCTCATCTCCAACGTAGCTACGATTGAATAACTACGAACTAAACCGTTTTTAGCATGGCACGACATGCAAAACAAGGCAAAGAGCAAGGTTAACAGTTTTAAATATGCATGTGAGTTATAAAATATTAATCTGCGCAAAATTCTACATGCTCTACATATATAACTTATTCCGATCCAACGCACAGTTTAAAAGATATGCGGGTTTTAAAATAATGCTTTTTCTGAAATTAACCGAAGTCGCGGGACGGAAAAAATATATACATGCGCCAAATCTGCAACAGGGCCCAAACAAATCATAGCGGCGATGGACACTATATTGCGCACATGGGCACGGGATAGAGGGGCACATGGGCTCACCTTGGTGGGCTGAGCCCGTGCGGTGGAGGCGGTTGGGCTGGCTCGGCTCGGTGGGGCTGGAGCTCGGGTGGGCCAAGGGGTAGGCGAGGCTGGGCGGTGCGGTCACGCTGGCGGCAGCCCACCTGCTCTAGCGGTCAACGCTGTTGGCCCCCGATCCGATCTGGTGATCCAGATCGTGAGGGGAAGCGGCTGGCGATTGGCGATGGGGGCTCGGACGACGAGGCCGGCGGGATCCGGCCGGGATCCGGCATGGGGCGGCGAGGAGCGAGTCCACTCCTCCGGCGAGGGGCGGCGCGGTCGGGGCGGAGGAGCACATAGGGTGGCGGCTACATGCTGGATCGAGGGTAGGCCGGCTTGGCTTGGGGCTCCTTCCCACGAGTTCCTCTCGGGGCGGAGCTGCTCACCGTCGGCCAGATGGGCCTGGGAGGGCCTGGGAGGGCCTAAGCGGGTCTGGCAGCTGGGAGGAGGAGATAGAGGTGGGAAGATGTTGGCGGCTGCTGGTTGGGGTGGTGCGGAAATCGAGGTAGCTAGGGTTTGGGTTCGAATTTAGGCAGGGAGGTTGCCTATTTATAGACACGGGGTTAGGGATGAGGGTTTTTTGCCCGTTTTCGAGCCATCGGATCTCGATCGAACGGTCCAAAACGGAGGGGTAGGCTAGGTGGGTGGTGTTGGGATGTGTAGAATAGGTTAGACTGAGAAGAGATGGAGATTTGTGGCCCCACACAAGATTTTTTAAACACCGAAAATGTCTGACGATAAACCGATGATGATGCCGCTACAGTCGACCGTTTGGGTATCAAACGGACTTCGATTTTGACGAAATTTGGTAGGCGGCTTACCTACACTATGTTTAGACCGCATGCCAAGTTTCAACCCAATACGAGAATATTTTATATGCACTTTTAAAAACAATATTTTATCGATGCCGCGGGCGCGTGCGTGTGTGGTTGGTCTCGAAAAGCTCAACGACGAAAACGGAAAGAACCGACAACTACTAACGGATGCATGTTTTGAAAACTGGTGGCAATGGAGTGCCGATGCAATGCGGATGATGCGAATGAATGCGATGATGAATGCGACACACAATCTAATCGCACGACGGCAAGGAATAAAAAAGGAATCTTCTGGAGCGTCGGTCTCGGGCTGTCAAATAAGGGCATAAGCCCCACTCTATGTGAGCACAAAATTAATATGGAATCGGATGCCAAACCTGTTGTTTATCATCAACGCTGCTTAAATCCTAAGATGAAGGAAGTGGTAAGGACTAAAATACTAAACCTTGTGGAGGCAATCATAATTTATCATATTCGTGATAGTAGATGTGTTAGTCATGTTCATTGTGTTCCTAAGAAAGGAGGTATAACTATTGTTCCTAATAATAAAAATGAACTTATTCCACAAATAATAGTAACTGGCTGGCTATAGAATGGTAATTGATTTCATGAAATTAAATAAAGCTACTAGAAAAGATCATTACCCCTTTCCTTTTATTGATCAAATGTTAGAAAGATTATCTAAGCACACACTTTTGGTTTCCTGATGGATATTCTGGTTTCTCTCAAATACGTGTGTCAAAAGAGGACCAAGAGAAAACTACTTTCACATGTCCTTTTGGAACCTATGCTTATAGACGTATGCCTTTTGGTTTATGCAATGCACCTGCTACCTTTCAAAGATGCATGACTTCTATATTCTGTGATTTTTGTGAAAACATTGTTGTGGTTTTCATGGATGATTTTTCCGGTTACACGACTTCTTTTTGATGATTGCTTGAGCAACCTTTATAGAGTTTTGCAGAAATGTGAAGAAAATAATCTTGTTTTGAATTGGGAGAAGTGCCACTTTATGGTGAATGAAGGTATGGTACTTAGGCATAAAATTTCTGAATGAGGCCTCGAAGTAGACAAAGCTAAACTTGATAAAATAGAGAAAATGCCATGTCCAAAAGATATCAAAGGTATAAGAAGTTTCCTTGGTCATGCTGGTTTTTATAGGCATTTCGTTAAATATTTCTAGGCTAGTCACTAATCTTCTTCAAAAATATATTCCTTTTGTTTTTTATGATGATTGTGTAGAAGCCTTTGAAATACTTAAGAAAGCATTAATACTTGCACTATTGTACAACCACGTGATTGGAATTTACCATTTGAAACTATGTGTGATGCTAGTGATTATGCCATTGGTGCTGTTCTAGGGCAAACAGTAGACAAGAAATTGAATGTTATTTATTATGCTAGTAAAACCCTAGACAATGTTCAAAGAAACTACATTATCACTTAGAAGGAATTTTTAGTAGTCGTGTTTGCATGTGATAAGTTTAGACCTTACATTGTTTATTTTACTTCAAGACTTTGACTTGCATATCGTCGAAAGGAAGGGAGCTAAAAACCCTATAGAAGATAACTTATCTAGGATGGAAAATGTTCTTGATGACCCACTACCTATTGATGGTAGTTTTCCTGATGAGCAACATGCTGCTATAAACACTTCGCATAGTAGTCCTTGGTATGTAGATTATGCTAATTATATTTGAAAGTGCACTATGTCGACTAGAGGGGGGGGGGGTGAATAGGCGGTTTCTATGAATTCGTCACCTAGGAATTTCCCTGTGAGGAAAGTGCTAAGTAACAAATGATTTGAAGTGGAATAAGTACTCAGGTGTAAGTGTAACATGGCACAAGCATGGTCATTATGATGGAATGAAACAAACACCTAGTGCGAGTAGTGTGACCAGGATAAGCAGGTGCAGAAGAAGTGGAGTGAAGAATTTGAGATGAGGAAATTGAGAAAGTCTTCAGTCAAATTCTTCAAATAGTAACGATCAATTTCATCAAGACACAAATGAGGAACTACAAGGGTTGAGGAAATAAAACGAGATACTTGGTGAAGCCAGTGATTTGGTTACCCAGTTCCAACTGCTATGATAGTCGTACATCTGGTTTGGAGCGGCTTGGTATTTAAACCAAAGAACACATAGTCCCATGACACACAGTCCTTATCGTATTCTCCATGAGCTAAGGACACACAGTCCTCGCCCAACACTCGTGGTAAGTCTTCACAACAAACTTCCAAACCCTCACAAACTCGGATACCTCGCAATCCACAATTTACTACTGGTTGCTCTAAACCAGTGACGCCTAACCGTCTTGAAGATGCACAATCTTCAAATGTAACAAGAGTCGATTCTACATAGGAACAATCTCTTGAGTGATGCTCAATCACTTTGGGTTTTGGGTTCTGGATTTGTGTTTGGGTTTTTCCACGCTCATGATTTTCTCTCAAAGTCCTCAGAGGATGGGATGCTCTTAGATGCCAAGTGCCAAGTTCTCTCTTAGAGCAGCCAACCAGCTAGTGGTTATGGGGGTGGTTATTTATTGCTGGGCATCAATCTCGACATTATTTGACATAAACGCCCCAATGATATGACCGTTATGTGGATAAGGTTTGGGGACATCTGGCGCGCGGCGCAGCAACTGTCGAAACCTTCAAGCTATGGAAGTCCTCTTGTCTCTCATGTTCCTCACTTGCATGCAATTTCCACTAGTAAAATCCTAACTTCTTAGTTGGAGCATTTTTTCTCAGAGACCAGAAGATCTTCGTCTCTATCACTGAAGAAATTGACTAAACTATAAAAGATTTCCAAAGGCTTCACTCGAAGGATCGGGTATGTGTAGGCTTTTAGATGAACATCACTTGGAAAAATTTCCTTAGTATTACCTCAACCCCCTTTAATAGTACGGTGTTCCTATGACTCAAAAAAGGAAATGAAACTACGAAAACAAAACTCTTCATGCTTCAAAGTCCTCGCTTCAATATCCTTACAAACACACCAATTTTCCCACTCTCAAAATCTTCAGGATAGTATCAACGTCTTCAGTTGATGACATTCATTTTTAGTGGTCGATATTATTCAACTAACTCAAACTCCTCAACGACTTATAGAGCGTGTGTACACTCACAAATACATTAGTCCTTTAACATATAAGTCTTCAATACACTGAAATCACTAAGGGGCACTAGATGCTCTTACAATCTCCCCCTTTTTGTTGATTGATGACAAATAGGTTAAGTTTTCAATGGGGATAAATATATGAACTATAAGTACAGAGTTTGAGGAATTTGATTGCAAGATATAGAGAAACTCCCCCTGAAGATGTGCATATTTGAAGAATTTGCTTTGGACTGTAAATGCCCATTGTGGGTTTATACCATGGATATCCCCCCCTATATATTGTAATCCATACACGCATTTAACATATATCATGAGGAAATTGAAATGCATGATGGAAAGTGGTGTCTAACGAAATTCGGCATGTGTGCATTAATCAACGCGAGGAATAAGCATGCGAAGAAAACAGTTGAAAAGTGTAAGACCACCACCAGTCATAAGTTTACAACTCATACAACCAAACACTTCAAAAGAACAAGAGTTGCAACTTAACTTAAAATAGCCCATATAGGTAGACCCACTTGAAGACTAACTCAAATTTCTCCCCTTTGTCATCAGGTGAAGAAAAGGGACAAAATTCTCCTTGAGGAATTTGGTTTTATTTGTGCCTCTGAATGGACGAAGTGGCTTGGGTTGAAGATTTGGCTTGTTTCTCCCAATAAGTCCTTTGAGCTCTTCTTCAGTTTGAGGAACTTGAACCACAACAACTACTGACTAAGGATTTTGAACAAGGGGCTGATCAGCAGTAGCCTCAACTTCAGGGGCAGTTTGTTGAGCCACATGTTCTTCAGTCTAAGGAATATGCTTAGCGGATTCATCAACGACAGTGTGGCTAGCAGTGGGCTGAGGACTAGATGGAATAATATCTTCAATAGCAGTTTGGTCAACATTTTCTTGAGTTGATGTAGCTCTTACTTCCTCCGGAATTGATTTCATCGGAGTGTGAAGGTCATCAGACCTAGTATGAATTTCATCAGTGACAGCAGGGGACTAAAGATTTTGAGGAAGTGGTGTGGCTAGTGGCGAGTTGGGATGAGATGCTTCCCAGTATTCATCATTGATTATAGGTGTGTGGCAGCCAATATCCACATCTTCTTCAATTTCTTCATCTCCCACCTCTTCAGTAGAAAACTGAGGCGCGGTCATAATGCTTGAGGGATTGCAGTGTTTGGTTCCACTTCAATTTCTTTACCGATCGGCTCTGTGGAAGCAATAAATCAATTTTTCTTCATCCACTTCAGGGATGACATATTCTTCACCAAATGGCACCATCTCGTAAGAAGGTATCGTACTGATAGGAGTAGCATCAATTGGTGTACTTGAGGAACTTGTCAGAGTCCTCAAGTGTTTGGTTTCTGATGAATCTGTGCTTGTTGAAGCTTTCCACGTCTTAGCAGCTCCCTTTCTAGTAGCTTTACTTTTCTTCACTTCCGATGCAGAAGGAAGAGTCAATTCCGTCTCTCTTGAAGATTTTGTAGTTGGAGCAGATTCTTCAGGCACGACTGATGCAGTCGTCCTGGCAGGAGCATTTTCTTCCGGCATAATACTTTCTTCAGCTCGCCTAGTAGGTTCTTCAGGTGCAATTCCTTCACGCACTTGAATTTCTTGAGTAGGCTTGATTATTTCTTCAGCGGTCTGAGCGGAGGAGCTAGCCGGAGTAATTTTTGGTTGCGATGGAGCTGCAACCCTGGCGTTGTGATCTGAGATGGCCTTGGTCGCCACGTTGACGAATCTGACCTTGGCACCTTTCCAATCAGCATGATAGCGAGTGTATTCTTCACTGAGGTTTTTCATCTCAGTCTGACAGGAAATGAGATGTTCACGAGACAAAGAGAGGAGGTTGTTCTATAGAAACATTTCCCTGTGAGTATGTTCCTTTCTGGCCCTCTTGGCCTTCTCAACGTTCCATTTTTCTTAGGAAATGAATGTTGTTAGCACATGGCTTGGCCCATGTGGAATCTTCAAATCGTCAATTGGAGTTTGAGTATTTTGATACCAGACTTCAATGAAGTCTAGCACCACCGCGGGGTCCAGTATCACATGAATGTTTGTGCCTTTGGCCTGAGCAACCCTTTCTTGTTTGCATCTGATGATTTGAGCAAGTTCGACATCATCAGCATTATCATCCTCAGATCCCAAGGGAATATTGAAGACCGCCTTGTTAGGATTTGGCCTTTTTCCTCGCCCAACAGTCATCTTTTTCTTCATGGTTGCACTTGAAGAAGTTAGTGCAAAGCCAGATGCAGAAGGTCGTGAGAGAATTGCAGTTCCCATTGTTTGCTGACTTGTATCCAATTGCACCGGTGTTGAGGACTTTGCGGTAGTCGCTAAGGAAGTTGCACCCATAGTTGGAGGTGGTTGAGGAGTTTGCTGTGAGGATTTTGAAGTTTAAGATTTTGTCTTCACAACCGATTTCTTCACGAGAGCTCGCTTTGGAGCTGTTTCAGTGCTAGAAGCTTCAAGGACAGAGGAGGTGGATGAGGAGCAGTGGCGGTGCCAGAATCCAATCCATGTGATGTCAAAATTTTATTAACACAAAATTTTGTACATATATTAGACAGGAACAAAAAAAACCATACTTCCGTACAAACTTTCAGTACCTGGACTTTTTGATCATCCATATTTGATATATATGCATAATAGCAACATTGGTTAGAAAAATGATATCTGGATTTTCGATAAGCAACAATATCTTACTTCCTACTTTCTATTGTTCTTCGGGAGAGAGAAAAAATTAAAAGAGGCGGAAGATAGAGCTTACCAATAGGAAAGGTCTAGTCCTGCTATTGGATTGGATGAGAACTAACGATGCATCACACGTCAGTCCTGGCCTGCCGGAGGGTGAATGTGCCTCACGTCCATACCATAGATCACATCTAAGTTCTCTATTTTGAAGGGTTTATACATGGGAAGGTAGAACAACGGAAAATTTCAATAGTGCAACTATAAATCATGGGACAACATGGGACGTTATTAGGGATTCCTTTTCTAGTTTGCTTCTTTCGGCCTAACCAACTTTACCCCATACAAATGACAAGTGGGACTTGTAGTCAATTTCCAGATTTTTTATTAGCAGCTAATTACCTATACATGGGGTCTTTAACATGCAAAATTCCAATGTCGTCAAGTGACTACATGGCGACAACCTGGCGTCGCCACTGAGGAGGAGTCTCCAGGTTTAAATTCCTCACTGTATCTTTTGCAATCTTCTATAGCTTTTCCAGATGTTTTCATATTCCTCAGGAAATTCTTCACTACTAATGATGCTAGCGGGATCAACAACTTATCCTTCAACATGTGGAGGTCTTGGGCATATAGGGTTCAATTTGAATTTCTTCATGTACTTTGGAGTCACGTATGTGTACTCCTTCCATTCTCTTGCCCATCTCCTCTCAATTTTCTGTATGCGCGTTTTGTGCTCTTCGTTGGTTTACATGCCATAAATTTCCTCATATGGAGTGCAATATTCATCATAGATGTCCTCGGGGATTTCAAAGGCACCGTCGGTCTCTGGCTTCTTTCCTCCTTTCTGAGGTCTTGTCCTTTAGCCATTTTCTTCACTTGAGGAATTTGAAATTTTGATGATTCTTAGGAAGTGTGCAAATTTTCTTCAAGAAATGCTGCAAATGAGTTAAGTTCATGAGAACTTAGAGATTCGTTAGTAGACATTTTGTATGTGTGAACAGAGTATAGGTGCACAGAATTTGAAGAGGTCATATGCGTTTTGAGAAGATTTTCTAAAGTAAATCAAGTTGAGGAATTTGACCAAAGATGTCTTGAAGAATTTTTCTAAGTGTTCTTGACTTAGGTTCCAGAGTTGCGCAGATCCGAAAATTCACACAATTGAGGAATCTTTTGAAGAATAACATGTCTTAGTGAAATAAATCAAATGAACTAAGCATAGGAGGTGTTCATATGATGAATCCATTGAGGAATAAACACTTTTTTAAAGATTTTATGGGAACATAAAGATCTAAAAGGGTAGTAAAATCAGATTTTAATTACCCTTGCCGATGGACACGACGAACAGAGAGAAGTTGGGGAGAAGTTCGTCGGTTTGGATCTTCTACGCCCTAACTTGGCGGCAGAAGATAGCTACGGCGGCGGCAGAGTGAAGATATCCTTGGCCGACGTGAGTACAGTGACGAGGAGGTTGAGGCAGTGAAGCTCTTCCTCTCCGACGGTGATGAGTTCCAATGGCGGTGCTAGATCTGAGCTCAAGCGGTGAAGAGTGAGAACGAAAGGAATAGAGTTACTAAAGGGGGTGAGGGGGTATTTATAGCTGAGGTGAAAACGGTCTGGCCCAAAGTTTTTGGACCAAACTACCCCTGACTCTTCCTCTCCATGTGACAAGTTTCACCCAAGTATAAATAGGTGGAGTTAGTGGGGGATCGTGGGTTATCTAGTCGTGGGAAGTGGGAGCGGTTTGAGCCGCAACGGCCAAAAAATTTGATAAGATATTTTTGAAGATTTTGTTCACAAATTTTTAGCTCACAAGGACTCAGTGAAGACTTTGAACGAGTTTCAAGTAGAAAGCATATGAAGAATTTGAGAGCAGACTAGGTTGATCTTAGCATAGAGCGGGAATGGGTCCGATCACATTCACTTAAAAGAAAAACCAACTTGAAGAATTAAAAATAAGTGAATGTTGTTGAGGACTTTGAAAGATCAAATATAAACATATATAGGGATATACTCAATGAATAATACATGTTGATTTTTTTTTAAGAATTTCAAATTTTTAGGAATTTGAAAACTTGAGGAATTTGAAAATTTGAAGAATTTGCAAAAAATCTCAACTTTGAAGAATTTCAACTTTGGTTGGTGGTGTTGTCGGGACCCCGATCCTAAGCCATAGGAGTCTAGCCTGTAACCCATCGCATCCCTTTGTGGTCTCACGCACGGTTAACTCCACGGCTGCAGCCTTACCTTAGCCGGGACCGTTTGCGTCTTTTGACTCACGTATGCGATAGTATCGCTAGCAATCCAATGTCAAAGAACCCGGATCGACATGTCTAGTCATAAACCAAAGTGGCAGTACCGCACAAGGACAGGCATACATGACCCAACAAAGCAGGTGTCGGTCACCGCCGAATGTAGACGAGTCGTAGCAAGCTACAAGGACACCATTACATCGCGTGACATTTCCCCAAAGGGGACAGACACAGCAGCTAAGAAGGACACATGCCGGTCAACCAATGTGTCCGGAGTAGTAGCGAACTACCAAGGCTCGTTGGACCACAAAGGGGCATTTCCTTGTAAGGAGTGCTACTAAAGTTCACGACTAGGTAATCGAACCCCATACATATCAAGTACGACACACGTACGCATGGCATACCGATATGTATAGATACATCGATGGCATCACAACATAACCATAAACATACAAGCTTTATTTAAGAGGCTCGGAAGAGCCACACACATAATATTACACATTAAGGGTCTCACGACCCATAATAGCAGTCATACAATACAAGCCAGCGGAAGAGTTATAAACTGTCTGGGTACAGACAGGGCAACTAGTAGGCACGTGGCCTGACTATACTACAGAGCCGACGTAGGGCCAGATCGTAGCTGGGACACCAGCTACTCGTCGTCGTCGATGTCTACGAAGAACCCTCCATTAGGGTCATTAGCAACCTCTGCAACATTTATTAAGCAAACATGAGTACGAAGGTACTCAGCAAGACTTTAGGATAACTAACTACTCATGCAAGGTATCAAAAGGTATTGTGGGGTTTCATGCGGAAAGCCAGCATTTGACTCGTGGCTAGACAACTTGCATTTTGAAATTAGTTTTGACAACTTGATTTCTCGCACACGAGTCCACTAACACCACAACAATACACTATCGTGGAATCATTCCGTCTCCATACGGAAATGCCGTCCACGACACTCACGCTTATCTTGACAATTTTATGAGTAGCCATTGAAGTTATCTATGAACAACATATGTCTCCCAGTAGTCCATATCCGCGGACGCGGCTATTCGAATAGATCATAACCCTGCAGGGGTGTACTTTGTCACACACGCTCCCGCCACTTATCGCCATGTGCACGTCATGCACCTCGGCAACCTTCAAGCGGAAGCCCAGCGAGGGAGTCGGCCACGACCGTTAACCACACTAGTACCTAGTCCAGGTTTATCGCCTATGTGAGAGTAACCCGTACGGAAGTCCGGCCGAGGTTTCCGCCACGGCCTCAAACGATGTGCGCAGGGTTCCCAAGCCCACCATCCGAGTGCCACCTGGTACACCGTGCCACTTCCTACCGCATCACGGTCCACCTCTCAGGTCAGCACCATGCACGGCCTCCAGCATTACTATAGACACCAGAAACTACTTGCAACTCCTGGACCGAGTACTACGCGATTAATAGGCCGAGCGGGGTCATATTTCAGGGCCCAGCATGTGGTAGTATCTAGTCTTGGATTACATACACGGAACTCAGTTCCTAAGGACGGTTCCAATGAAACAACCCGCCATGTACTCCTACACAGCCTTTCACCGGTACCTTTACCAAATCAAGTTCAACACACAACCTTTTGCTCACCGAACACATTCCACATTTCTGTTCATCTCCCAGATGACATACCATACACAACTCTAAGCATAGCATGCATAGCAGGATAAGGCACATCATAGCTCAAGCAACTACCAGGTATGCTAGGTTGCAAGGTTTGGCTATTTACTGTGACAAGGTTAGGTCATGCAAAGGAAGTGGGTCCAACTATCGTGGCAAAAGCAGTTGAAGCATTTGACCTTAAATGCAATAAATAGGTGCAGGAGCAAGAACATGGGATTTATCGGGATGATCAAAAGGGTTGCTTGCCTTGTTGCTCAGAGGAGGAACGATATCCGTCAGACGGATATTCGGTGGAATCCGGGGGTGCGGAGCCTACCGAAATGAACGGCAACATTCAATAACAATCATATGCAATCAAAATGATGCATGAGCATGGCATGAGAATGCAAAGTGATAAGTTATTATAATCAAGATGTTTTAGGTTTAGAGTTGATTTGAATCACATTCGAATAGCAATTCAAACGGGTATTCTCGGATACCGGTTTAATTGATTCGACCTGATGCTCAGATCAACTTAATGTTAACATGCATGAAATGTCATGTTATGGTACTGATTTATATCTAGGGCAGTGTGTGATCATTGCATTTATAATGAAATTTGGATATTTTTGCAAATTCCATTTATAAAGTGATTAAAAGAATTGAATTATTCCTTATTTCACAAATTAGGGTCCTGTAACTTTTTCAAACATAGTTGAAAATAGCATAATCAGAATCCTTGAATTTTTCTGATACTTTTTCATATATAATTTATTTTCATTGGAGTTACAGATTAATTTCTATGATTTTTGCAATTTTTAGCAATTTCCTGAATTAGTTTTAAACTGGAAATTCCATTTATTGCATCAGGCTGACGTCAGCAGGTCAGCTGACCTGTTCAGGTCAAACCTGACAGGGGGGGCCCCACTGGTCAGCCTCTCTGGGACTAATCCCGCGCTGACCAGCCCTAACTGAGGTTTGACTTGGCCTTTCGCCCACTTGTCAGCGAGTGATTAAGTCACTAATCGGCTGGGTTAGCTTGCCCACGTCGACCTCCACCGGCGGCGAGGTCGTCCTCGCCTGCGGGGAGCCTCCGGTGACCACCAGCACGGCGGAGGGGCTCGGAAACGGCGCACAGGGGGCCAAATGCTGCGCGGAGAGCACCAGAGGAACGGCACGTCTCCCGCAGCTTCATTTCTGCGCCTAGCCGGGGCTGATCTGGCCGGAGATGACGCCGGCGACGAGCTTGGCGGCGGCCAAGGCTCGGGCGTCATCGGGGTCTTTGCAACAGGGGGATCTACGCTCGGTTCTTAGCTGCTACATCATCTACGCGTCGTCCTGGAGCTGTTGGTGCCATCGGAAGGACGAGCTGGACATCGGAGGGCTACCGGCGACGAGCGGCAGCGGCGATCCTCGTCGGGCTCCGGTGAAACTAGGGCTAGAGGAGGGGATCGACGGGGAAAACTTAGGGAAAACGACCACATGCTCACAGGGACTGCAGAGCAGAGCTCAGACGGCTCGGGGAAGGCCTGGGGGCGACGAATCGACGGGAGAGGTCCGGCGGCCGGAGGTGGAAGACGACGGCGTTGCGGGCGTTGCAGGGCTCGAGGAAGCTTCGGCTTCTGCAGGGATGACCAGAGCGACGAGACAGAGCTAATGGCGTGCTCTTGGAGGGGTTCCTATGGCCAGGGGCACGGCCAGCTCGAGCTCGAGCTCGGCTCTAATGGCGGCAGCAGGGAGAAGGAGGGGATCCGGGAGGAGGGGAAGAACCGAGGCGGGGAATGGATAGGGGAAGCTCTGGGGAGCTTATCCCCGTCGTCGCCAGCGCGAACCGGCGGCCAGGCAGGCACGTAGGTGCGTGGCCGCGCCGGAGGAGGCGGCGGCCACCTCTTGCTGCCTACTGGCGCGAGGGTGGGGACGAGCGGGGAGATGGGCCGGGCCTGGCTTGGGCGACAGGTAAGTCTTTTTCCATTTCCTCTATTTTTGTTTTTCTGTTTTGCTATTTATTGCTTTGCTAATTATTTCAGCTCCAAAACAAAAAGTAAAAACTATTTTAGACCTCCTGAAATATTTGTTATAATATCCCCACTCATTTCTAAGGTTTTCAACATTTTTGGAAAATTATAGTTTCTGATTTCAATTTTTAAATTTGAAACTAGTGGCTTTTGCATTTATTTAAAATGCTTAAAGTGTCAAGAAAATAGTTTTCTCCAATGCTCATTTACTTTCATGATTTATCAGAAAGTTTGAACATTTCTTGAGGCCATTTTGGGTTCATTGATTTGAACTAGTTTGAAATTTCCTTTAATTGAAATGGTGGCTAGGGTTTTGAGTTTTTCCTTTGCCACTTTGTTGTTTTTGTTGAAACTTCTTAGATGCAAATGCAAAGAAGACATGAGCACAATGCTATCTTGCTTAAGGGTTAGGGATGTGACAACTCACCCCCACTCAAAAGAATCTCGTCCCGAGATTTAGAAGTCGTCGGGAATAACGCAGGATATTCGAGTCGGAGATGATCCTCTCTTTCCCAAGTTGCCTCCTTTTCAGAATGATTTGACCACTGAACTTTAAGAAACTTGAGGTTTCGACGTCGAGTGGTACGCTCAGCTTGATCAAGAATACGCACGGGGTATTCTCGGTAAGAAAGGTTATCTTGTAGATCAAGCGTTTCGTGGTCCACTTCACGGATAGGATCCGAAAAGCAACGCCTGAGTTGCGAGACGTGGAAAACATCATGAACCTTGGAAAGATGCGGAGGAAGTTCCAACTGGTAGGCAACTTCTCCTCGTTTGGAAAGAATGCGAAAAGGTCCAATGTAACGAGGAGCCAATTTGCCCTTGATACCGAATCGATGGGTACCCTTCAAAGGTGTAACCCGAAGGTAAGCCTTCTCGTCAACTTCAAAGGTCACAGCATTATGATGACGATCATATTGGCTCTTTTGACGAGACTGGGCTGTTTTCAACTTTTCACGAATAATGCGAACCTGCTCTTCTGCATCCTGGATCATGTCCGGGCCAAAGAGTTGCCTCTCTCTGGTTTCTGACCAATTAAGAGGTGTTCGACATCTTCGTCCATAGAGAACTTCAAAAGGGGCTTTGCCCAAGCTTGATTGATAACTGTTGTTATAAGCGAATTCGGCGAATGGAAGACACTTCTCCCAATTCATACCGAACGATATAACACAAGCTCGGAGCATATCTTCCAGAATTTGATTCACTCTTTCTACTTGACCACTTGATTGGGGATGGAAAGCAGTGCTAAAAGATAAATGAGTCCCCATGGCATTCTGAAAACTTTCCCAGAAGCGAGAAGTAAAGATACTTCCACGGTCCGAGTTAATTTCCAGGGGAACACCATGAAGAGACACTATTCGAGAGATATATAACTCTGCTAGCTGGCTAGCTGTTATACTCTCACGAACAGGAAGAAAATGAGCCACTTTGGAAAGACGGTCAATGACCACAAAGATAGCATTATTTCCTTTCTTGGTCTTGGGAAATCCGGTAATGAAATCCATGCTAACTTTATCCCATTTCCATTCAGGAATAGCTAAAGGTTGAAGGGTGCCAGCAGGCCTTTGATGTTCTGCCTTAACTCGACGACAAACATCGCAGTTAGCAACGAACTCAGCAATTTCTCTCTTCATCCTAGTCCACCAGAACCTCTGGCGTAGGTCCTGATACATCTTAGTACTACCGGGATGAATGGTGAGAGGGGAATCATGAGCCTCCTTAAGGATTAACTGCCTTAGATGTGGGTTCTTAGGAACCACTAAACGATTCTGGAAGAACACCACACCTTGATCATTCATGGAAAATTCTTTAGCGTTTCCGCTAAAAATATTCTCCTTGATCCGTGATATACCCTTGTCACGCTTTTGGCCAGCTATAATTTGATCCTTAAGAGTAGGCTTCGCCACCAGGGTAGAAAGGAATCCTTGAGGAACAATATGAAGATTCAACTTCCGAAAGTCCTCATGGAGAAGTGGTTGACCTTGTTGTAGCATCAAATTGTTACAATAAGATTTACGACTTAGTGCATCGGCCATAACATTGGCCTTCCCCGGGGTGTAAGTTATCCCTAAGTCGTAATCCGAGATCAACTCAACCCACCGTCTTTGCCTGAGATTCAAATCCGGCTGGGTGAAGATATATTTCAGACTTTGGTGATCAGTGAATATTTCGCAACGATTACCCAGAAGGTAATGTCGCCAGGTTTTTAGTGCATGGACCACAGCTGCAAGCTCAAGGTCATGTGTGGGATAATTATCCTCATGTGGACGCAACTGTCGAGATGCGTATGCGATCACATGACGATCTTGCATGAGAATGCAACCTAATCCTTGTCGCGAGGCGTCGCAATAGATAACAAAGTCCTTAGAAAAATCTGGTGGTAGCAACACAGGTGCGGAAGTCAGGCGTCTTTTCAGTTCCTGAAAACTATGCTCACACTGTGGTGTCCACTCAAACTTTTTATCCTTCTTGAGGAGTTCAGTCAGAGGCTTTGCAACCTTGGAGAAATTCTCGACGAAGCGGCGACAATAGCTCGCTAGACCAAGAAAACTCCTAACTTGCTTAACCGATTCAGGTTGAGTCCAATCAAGGACAGCTTGAACTCTCTCGGGATTGACAACAATACCCTTTCCAGAGATTACGTGGCCTAGATAGGTCACTTCTGGTAACCAGAATTCACATTTTGAAAATTTGGCATAAAGGCGATGCTCTCGAAGTTTCATCAATACCAGCCTTAGATGCTCGGCATGTTCTTGTTCATTCTTTGAGTAGATGAGAATATCATCGAGGTATACTACGACGAATTTATCCAAATACTCCATAAAGATTGAATTCATCAGCCGAGAGAAGGTGGCTGGGGCATTGGTTAAACCGAAGGACATAACGGTGTACTCATATTGACCATAACGAGTAACAAAGGCCGTTTTTGGAATGTCCCCGTTCTTAATCTTGATTTGATGGTATCCCAACCTCAAATCCATTTTGGAGAAGACTGAGGATCCAGCGAGCTGATCGTACAGATCGTTGATCCTGGGGAGCGGATACTTGTTCTTTATGGTGACCAGGTTAACTGGTCGGTAATCTACAACCATCCGATCCGTTCCGTCTTTCTTCTTGACGAAGAGGACGGGACAAGCCCAAGGAGAAGAGCTAGGACGAATGAAACCTTTGTTCAAGGCCTCATCTAATTGCTTCTTAAGTTCGGCTAGCTCTAGGGGTGCCATCTTATAAGGTCTTCTGGCTATTGGGACAGTTCCCGGAACAAGATCTATCACAAACTCTACATCTCTGTCAGGTGGAATTCCTGGCAGTTCCTCTGGAAAAACATCCGGGAAGTCACGGACTATCGGAATGTCTTCAAGTTCCGGAAGTGGGTTGGCATTTAGGGAATAGAGCTGGCATTTGGCAACTCGAGTAGAGACATTTACTATCTCACCCGAGGGATGGGTAACCTGGACATTTCTAGAGTGAGTATCAATCTTGGCATAGTGAGCTGACATCCAGTCCATGCCCAAGATGATATTAATATCCGAAGATTTCAAAGCTATCAATGAGGCTAGAAAAACTAGCCTGTCTACTAGAATCTCATTGTCATAGGTTATCCTAGAGGTTTGCCATTTACTACCAGGGGTTTGGACAACCAATGGGATTGACATATCACAAAATGACATGTTATGCAACTGTGCATAACTTTCTGAAATGAAGGAATGAGAAGACCCAGTGTCAAAGAGAATGGACGCTGGGTGATGATTAACAAGAAGCGTACCCAGTATGACGTCGGGATCCTCTGCAGCTTCTTCTGCTGACACATAGTTCACACGGCCACGTGCAGGAGTTGGCTTCACATAAAACGCTTTGCCCAACTTGGCCTGCCCGACGGACTTTCCGGGTTGCTTGGCACCCACATCCTGAGGACACTCACGGGAATAATGCCCTGGTTCTCCACACTTGTAGCATATCACCTGGTTGGCACGTGGTGCAGCATTGCTAGCTGGACCACCATAAGCTTTTGATGGAGGGTTGGCCTGATTCGTCTGAGGCGCCACGTAGGATGGCTTCGGAGTGTATCTTGGCGTCAGAGAACTGTTTGGAACCCACAGCCTGCGTTTTTGAAACGCGGAACCAGAAGATGAGCCAAAGTCACGGGAGTGCTTCCTTGTGGCTTCGAAGTCAGTATGACCAGTCTCCGCACTGATCGCTTTGTTGACCAGGGCTTGAAAGCTTGCACACTCATGGAGGCGCAGGTCTCCACGGAGCTCAGGGCTCAGACCCTTACGGAATCTTGCTTGCTTCTTGGCGTCAGTAGACACCTCCTCTATTGCATAGCGGGCGAGGTTACCGAACTCGCGGCTATAGGCATCCACAGACAACTTGCCCTGAGTGAAGGCACAGAACTCCTCTCTCTTTCTGTCCATCAGGCCCTCTGGAATATGGTGCAGACGGAAAGCTACGCTGAAGTCTGACCATGTGGCCACTGGTTCAGCGGGACGCATAGCTTCAAAATTCTCCCACCACAGATTGGCGGGTCCCTCCAGGAAATACGCCGCAAAGGTCACCTTGTCGGCCTCAGACACATTCGCAGAGCGAATCTTGCGCGAGATGCTGCACAACCAGTCATCAGCGTCGAGGGGATCGACGGAATGATGAAACTTTGGAGGATTCAGCTTCACAAAGTCATTAAGGGACACTGCAGCATTCCTAGGCTGTCGAGCCGTATTCTGCTCAATACGCTCTAGTAGTCGGTTGGTCTCCCTTTTGTTTCTTTCTGCCTCAAGCATCACTTCTACCAGAGAAGGTGGGTGAGGCAGGTCTTCCTGCGACGCTTGACTACCCTCACCTTGCTCATGAGCAGGGGCACGGTTCAACCTGGTGAACACCATCCTGACAAACAACTCATAGCTTAGACCAATATCATATCAATACTAACTATGGATTAAGAATGTACTGAACACACGGAATGCGAAAATGAATATCCGAACAACATGGTAACAAGCAACTGCTATATATACACCATGGTTCATACACACCCTTACATAGTTCAGTACAAACTTACTCGAAGAGCAAACTACTGAAATGGTGGAACTACTCATCAGAGGCTTACAAGCTTCCTATACATTATTTATCTAGGCCTCCGGAATTCGTTTCACATTACTACCATACTCCACAAGTCACGCAGGACTGTGAACATACGGCTACTACCATACTATCCGTCCGCTCATAGCTCAGGCATCCGCATAGAACATCTCATAGAGATTACCTCCATGACCCGGAAGCTCAACCTGCGGATCAGGAAACACTCTAGCCTGAGATCCCTGGGATCCATACGGACACGGATGTGGCCTTGGTCCCCTGACTGGTGGTAAGAGGGGTCCCCGAAGAGGTGTAACTCCTCCTATAGCTGGCCAGTCAACGTGGGCCGGAAGATGGTTCCTAACAGGGTTCAGCATCTCCATCTCTCCATACCCTGTCTGGACTACCGGTGCCAGCTGCGTCAAAGCTGTCCACAGACGGGCACGGGTAGCATAAAGCTCCATGCGGAGAGCACGAGCATCCTTGTCTCTGTTCTCTAGCATCTCAACAGTGGACTGCAGAAGTGGGTCCTCCATTGAAGAATCAAAATAGACTCCACTCAGGTTTCCCTCTTCACCAGACTGAGAGGCCGGAACATAGCAGAACTCTGAATTCTGCATCAGTGAATGTCTCGCTCTCATAATAGTCAGCATTGAATAGGCAGCATCCTGTACTGCCATGTCAACGGTGACCCCCAACCCATAGGACCAATGGATTGGCTTCTCCGCTCCAGGGTAATCTGGAAATACCCTAACAGTGCAAATGTACTGGCTCTGGTTGAAGTCTCAGTACTGTTCCTCCAGTGTGTACTCGGGGTACCAGCGGTAACCGCACACCGACATCACCCTGACCAGCATGGCCGTATGACCCGGCACATCAATGCACCTGGTCAGACGTACCACCTGACGAGAAGGACGGCCAGGCATCTGTAATTAGAGAGTAATGCAAAAGCATTAGAGCTCTGAATGCAAAAAAAAAATTGGGCAGCATAACGGCTGTAAATGCTCAAAACAAATTTGAGACAACCCAAAGTGGAATAACGTAACCACTCAACTATCAAGTTCAACTCTCTGGTCACCAAACTTACTTCCTGCTTCCTAGGAATAAAAGAAACCCAATATCTCTCGACCCGTAGTCCTATAATCTACCGATCAGAAATACGAGCCTAGGAGAAGATGAGTAACCTAGTCCTTAATTCCCGCAGAAAAGACGAGGATGACCAGAATAGAATATCTTGAGAAGAGAACAAGAGTGTTACGTTCCCTTCCACAAACAATTCCCTTATATATAACTAAGAAATTCTAGACTCAACTTCGACCAGTTTGGCTTAGTAATCCTACAGTCAGTCAGGCTCTGATACCAACGCTGTCGGGACCCTGATCCTAAGCCATAGGAATCTAGCCTGTAACCCATCGCATCCCTTTGTGGTCTCACGCACGGTTAACTCCACGGCTGCAGCCTTACCTTAGCCGGGACCGTTTGCGTCTTTTGACTCACTTATGCGATAGTATCGCTAGCAATCCAATGTCAAAGAACCCGGATCGACATGTCTAGTCATAAACCAAAGTGGCAGTACCGCACAAGGACATGCATACATGACCCAACAAAGCAGGTGTCGGTCACCGGCGAATGTAGACGAGTCGTAGCAAGCTACAAGGACTCCATTACATCGCGTGACATTTCCCCAAAGGGGACAGACACAGCAGCTAAGAAGGACACATGCCGGTCAACCAATGTGTCCGGAGCAGTAGCGAACTACCAAGGCTCGTTGGACCACAAAGGGGCATTTCCTTGTAAGGAGTGCTACTAAAGTTCACGACTAGGTAATCGAACCCCATACATATCAAGTACGACACACGTACGCATGGCATACCGATATGTATAGATACATCGATGGCATCACAACATAACCATAAACATACAAGCTTTATTTAAGAGGCTCGGAAGAGCCACACACATAATATTACACATTAAGGGTCTCACGACCCATAATAGCAGTCATACAATACAAGCCAGCGGAAGAGTTATAAACTGTCTGGGTACAGACAGGGCAACTAGTAGGCACGTGGCCTGACTATATTACAGAGCCGACGTAGGGCCAGATCGTAGCTGGGACACCAGCTACTCGTCGTCGTCGATGTCTACGAAGAAGCCTCCATTAGGGTCATTAGCAACCTCTGCAACATTTATTAAGCAAACATGAGTACGAAGGTACTCAGCAAGACTTTAGGAGAACTAACTACTCATGCAAGGTATCAAAAGGTATTGTGGGGTTTCATGCGGAAAGCCAGCATTTGACTCGTGGCTAGACAACTTGCATTTTGAAATTAGTTTTGACAACTTGATTTCTCGCACACGAGTCCACTAACACCACAACAATACACTATCGTGGAATCATTCCGTCTCCATACGGAAATGCCGTCCACGACACTCACGCTTATCTTGACAATTTTATGAGTAGCCATTGAAGTTATCTATGAACAACATATGTCTCCAAGTAGTCCATATCCGCGGACGCGGCTATTCGAATAGATCATAACCCTACAGGGGTGTACTTCGTCACACACGCTCCCGCCACTTATCGCCGTGTGCACGTCATGCACCTCGGCAACCTTCAAGCGGAAGCCCAGCGAGGGAGTCGGCCACGACCGTTAACCATACTAGTACCTAGTCCAGGTTTATCGCCTATCTGAGAGTAACCCGTACGGAAGTCCGACCGAGGTTTCCGCCACGGCCTCAAACGATGTGCGTAGGGTTCCCAAGCCCACCATCCGGGTGCCACCTGGTACACCGTGCCACTGCCTACCGCATCACGGTCCACCTCTCAGGTCAGCACCATGCACGGCCTCCAGCATTACTATAAACACCAGAAACTACTTGCAACTCCTGGACCGAGTACTACGCGATTAATAGGCCGAGCGGGGTCATATTTCAGGGCCCAGCATGTGGTAGTATCTAGTCTTGGATTACATACACGGAACTCAGTTCCTAAGGACGGTTCCAATGAAACAACCCGCCATGTACTCCTACACAGCCTTTCACCGGTACCTTTACCAAATCAAGTTCAACACACAACCTTTTGCTCACCGAACACATTCCACATTTCTGTTCATCTCCTAGATGACAGACCATACACAACTCTAAGCATAGCATGCATAGCAGGATAAGGCACATCATAGTTCAAGCAACTACCAGGTATGCTAGGTTGCAAGGTTTGGCTATTTACTGTGACAAGGTTAGGTCATGCAAAGGAAGTGGGTCCAACTATCGTGGCAAAAGCAGTTGAAGCATTTGACCTTAAATGCAATAAATAGGTGCAGGAGCAAGAACATGGGATTTATCGGGATGATCAAAAGGGTTGCTTGCCTTGTTGCTCAGAGGAGGAACGATATCCGTCAGACGGATATTCGGTGGAATCCGGGGGTGCGGAGCCTACCGAAATGAATGGCAACATTCAATAACAATCATATGCAATCAAAATGATGCATGAGCATGGCATGAGAATGCAAAGTGATAAGTTATTATAATCAAGATGTTTTAGGTTTAGAGTTGATTTGAATCACATTCGAATAGCAATTCAAACGGGTATTCTCGGATACCGGTTTAATTGATTCGACCTGATGCTCAGATCAACTTAATGTTAACATGCATGAAATGTCATGTTAAGGTACTGATTTGTATCTAGGGCAGTGTGTGATCATTGCATTTATAATGAAATTTGGATATTTTTGCAAATTCCATTTATAAAGTGATTAAAAGAATTGAATTATTCCTTATTTCACAAATTAGGGTCCTGTAACTTTTTCAAACATAGTTGAAAATAGCATAATCAGAATCCTTGAATTTTTCTGATACTTTTTCATATATAATTTATTTTCATTGGAGTTACAGATTAATCCCGCGCTGACCAGCCCTAACTGAGGTTTGACTTGGCCTTGGGCCCACTTGTCAGCGAGTGATTAAGTCATTAATCGGCTGGGTTAGCTTGCCACGTCGACCTCCACCGGCGGCGAGGTCGTCCTCGCCGGCGGGGAGCCTCCGGTGACCACCAGCACGGCGGAGGGGCTCGGAAACGGCGCACAGGGGGCCAAATGCTGCGCGGAGAGCACCAGAGGAACGACACGTCTCCCGCAGCTTCATTTCTGCGCCTAGCCGGGGCTGATCTGGCCGGAGATGACGCCGGCGACGAGCTTGGTGGAGGCCAAGGCTCGGGCGTCATCGGGGTCTTTGCAACAGGGGGATCTACGCTCGGTTCTTAGCTGCTACAGCATCTACGCGTCGTCCTGGAGCTGTTGGTGCCATCGGAAGGACGAGCTGGACATCGGAGGGCTACCGGCGACGAGCGGCAGCGACGATCCTCGTCGGGCTCCGGTGAAACTAGGGCTAGAGGAGGGGATCGACGGGGAAAACTTAGGGAAAACGACCGCATGCTCACAGGGAGTGCAGAGCAGAGCTCAGACGGCTCGGGGAAGGCCTGGGGGCGACGAATCGACGGGAGAGGTCCGGCGGCCGGAGGTGGAAGACGACGGCGTTGCGGGCGTTGCAGGGCTCGAGGAAGCTTCGGCTTCTGCAGGGATGACCAGGGCGACGAGACGGAGCTAATGGCGTGCTCTGGGAGGGGTTCCTATGGCCAGGGGCACGGCCAGCTCGAGCTCGAGCTCGGCTCTAATGGCGACAGCAGGGAGAAGGAGGGGATCCGGGAGGAGGGGAAGAATCGAGGCGGGGAATGGATAGGGGAAGCTCTGGGGAGCTTATCCCCGTCGTCGGCAGCGCGAACCGGCGGCCAGGCAGGCACACAGGTGCGTGGCCGCGCCGGAGGAGGCGGCGGCCACCTCCTGCTGCCTACTGGCGCGAGGGAGGGGACGAGCGGGGAGATGGGCCGGGCCTGGCTTGGGCGACAGGTAAGTCTTTTTCCATTTCCTCTGTTTTTGTTTTTCTGTTTTGCTATTTATTGCTTTGCTAATTATTTCAGCTCCAAAACAAAAAGTAAAAGCTATTTTAGACCTCCTGAAATATTTGTTATAATATCCCCACTCGTTTCCAAGGTTTTCAACATTTTTGGAAAATTATAGTTTCTGATTTCAATTTTTAAATTTGAAACCAGTGGCTTTTGCATTTATTTAAAATGCTTAAAGTGTCAAGAAAATAGTTTTCTCCAATGCTCATTTACTTTCATGATTTATCAGAAAGTTTGAACATTTCTTGAGGCCATTTTGGGTTCATTGATTTGAACTAGTTTGAAATTTCCTTTAATTGAAATGGTGGCTAGGGTTTTGAGTTTTTTCCTTTGCCACTTTGTTGTTTTTGTTGAAACTTCTTAGATGCAAATGCAAAGAAGACATGAGCACAATGCTATCTTGCTTAAGGGTTAGGGATGTGACAGGTGTAACCCTCCGTATAAGAACGATGATTTCACACACCACGTACAATTGTAGTAGGGTCCTCAGAATCAAATTCTTCATTAATTTCTTCACACTTAGAGGGTTAGTCTTCATTGATTGAAGAAAAACATTACTTCGTGTGGTGCACATCTAAGTCATTAATTTTGCATAAGTGTTAGGATGTGTGTCAATTCTAAGATATTTAGCTCACACCATAACTTGCAAAATCTCTTTTTATCCATGGGATTATGTGAAGATATCTTCCAGTTGTTTTTTAATCTTCACATGGTCGAGGAAGATGTTGCCCTTGAGTACATGATCATAAAGAAAATGATGACGAATCTAAATGTGCTTGGTCTTCGAGTGTTGTAGTGGATTGTTTGCAATCTTGATTGCACTCTCATTGTCACACTAGAGTGGCACATTCTTCACATTGATGACCTAGTCCTTAAGGGTTTGCTTCAACCACAGTAGTTGAGAACAACAAGAACCATCAGCAATATACTCAACTTCAGCAGTGGAAAGTGACACGTAGGTCTATTTCTTCAAGGACCAACAGACTAAGGATCGTTCCAGGAAATGGCATGTGCGAGATGTTGACTTGCGATCCACCGAATCACCAACATAGTCAGAGTTAGAATATCCAACGAGATGAAGATTTGAGTCCTTGGGGTACCATAGTCCAAGCGTTGGTGTGTGAGCTAGATATCGAAGAATATGCTTCACAACCTTATGGTGTGATTCCTTCGGTGTTCCTTGGAAACGGACAGACATGCAAACACTAAGCATAATATCTGGCCAAGATGCACATAGGTACAATAATGAGCTAACAATGGAGCGATATACCTTGTGATCAAAATCTTTACCATTTTCGTTAGTGTAGAGGTGGCCGTTTGTGGGCATTGGAATCTTGACGCCTTTGCAGTCTTGCATGCCGAATTTCTTGAGGACATCCTTGAGGTATTTCTCTTGAGAGATGAACATACCATTGTATTGTTGACGAATTTGAAGTCCTAGGAAGAATTTTAACTCCCCCATCATGGACCTTTCATATTATTCACCCATCATATAGACAAATTCGTCACTATAATGTTTGTGAGTACAACCAAAGATAATATCCTCTACATATATTTGGCACACGAATAGTTCATTGTCATAGTATTTTGTGAAAAGAGTTGGGTCAAGTGAATGAGGAATTCCTTCAACATGTCATACCATGCCCGAGTGGCGTTCTTGAGGCCATAGAGAGCCTTGTTGATTCTGAAGACTTTGTCAGGATGCTTTGGGTCTTCAAAACCTGGGGGTTGAGCAACATATATTTCTTCCTCGAGCTTACGATTGAGGAATGCCCTTTTCACACCCATTTTATATAAGGTGATATTGTGATGGTTAGCATAAGCAAGCAATATACGAATAGATTCAAGTCTAGCAACACGTGCAAAAGTTTTATCAAAGACAATTCCTTCAACCCGTGTGTAGCCTTGTGCTACAAGTCGAGCCTTATTCCTCGCTACCTGACCATCTCCGTCTTGCTTGTTTCGGTAGATCCACTGGGTACCGATGATATTGTGCTTGCGAGTATTAGACCACTTGATAAGTTCCCACACATTGTTAATCTTGAGTTGATGTAGTTCCTCTTGCATTGCTTGAATCCACTCAAGCTCCATAAAGGTTCATCAACCTTTGAGGGTTCTGTGATAGACTCAAAGGAAGAATGCCCACAAAAGTTAGTTAAATGTGAAGCTTTTGAGCGAGTGAGGGGACCTGGTGCATTGATGTCATCAAGGATTATGTGAATTTGCACTTCATGTGCAACCCTTGGATGCGCGGGTTGATGAGTTTGTTGGGGTTGAGGAATTTGATTAGCAATGATTTCCTCAGGTGCACCAGCATGAATTTCTTTGTTGTTTGGAATGACTTATTCAATAGGTAGAGGTTCTTCACTGGGATGATATATTCAGCAGCCTTGAACCTAATGGATTTCTCAAGAGGCATTTCACCTAGCACAGGAGGCAGGTTCTCTTTGCGAGCCGTTAGTTTCATCGAACCGCACATCTACAGTTTCAACAAATTTGTTGTGATAGTTCTTGAAGACTTTGTAGGTATGCGAGTACTTTCCATAACCATGCATAAAACCCTCATGTGCTTTTAATGTAAATTTAGAACTATGGTGAGGATCTCTAATCTAGCATCCTTCACCAAAGTCTTTGAAATAACTTACATTGGTCCTCTTGTCAGTGAGGAGTTCATATGAGGTCTTTTTGAGGAATTTGTGAAGATATACCATGTTGATGATGTGGGAGGTAGTGTTGATTGCCTTAGAACAGAAACAACGAGGGGTCTGATATTCTTCAAGCATAGCACGAGCCATCTCCACAAGCATCCCATTCTTGCGCTCCATGATGCCATTGTGCTCAGGAGTATATGGGGCAGATAGCTCATGAGTAATACCAAGTTCATTAATATAATCGTCAAGACCAGTGTTTTTGAACTCTGTCCCATTATCAGTCTTGATGTGCTTGATCTTGACACCGAAATTCGTCGAGGCCCTTGAGGAAAATCGTTTGAAGACTTCCTGCACTTCAGTTTTGTAACAGATAATATACACCCAAGTGTAATGTGAATAATCATCAACAATGACAAAGCCATACAGAGATGTTGCATTGTTTAGTGTGCATAATGAGCAGGGCCAAAGAGGTCCATGTGAAGCAATTCAAAAGGAGGAGTGATAGTCATGGTAGTCTTTGAGGGATGCTTGGATCTAGCCATCTTTCCAGACTCACAAGCCCCACATAGATGATCCTCGAGGATTTTGACACCCTCGATGCCAATGACCCGCTTCTTCTTCATGAGAGTGTGCAACATCCTCATGCTAGCATGACAAAGCCGTCTATGCCATAACCATCCTCTAAAGCTTTTGCAAGTAGACATGTGGACAGTTGTGGACCTGTAGAGAAATCGACAATATACAAGTCTCCTCTCCTAAAGCCTTCGATGACTTTGGATTTGTTAGATTCCATGATGACTACGCAATGATATTTGCCAAAGATGACAATCATATCAAGATCACAAAGCATTGAGACTGACATGAGGTTGAACCCAAGGGATTCGACAAGCATGACTTTATCCATGTGTCTATCCTTGGAGATAGCAACCTTACCAAGAACCAATACCTTGCTCTTTCCTTTGTCTGTGTAGGTGCTACGCTTCATGGGTGATGGAGTTAATGGAATGTTCATCAATAGACTCTTGTCACCAGTCATGTGATTAGTACACCCACTCTCAAGAACCCACTCAGTGGCTTTAGGGGTATTATCCTGGAGATGAATTAGTATAGCTTACCATCTCATATGCTTTAGAATGAAGAATATGATATCAAATTCATTAGACTTGAATTTCATCAAACAATGTAGAGTTAAGATAACATGAGGACGTGTGAAATGATTATCATTTCATCATGATTAGATTGCGTCCTTTCAAGCATTTCCTCATGTCTCCAGCAAATTCTTCAGATGATTAAGTTCTTTTGGAACCTGACCTGCATAAATGGTTAGTTCAATTTCTTCACCACCCACATATGAAGGAGTGGTAAAGAGGTCATCATCGTGTGAGCACCATATGAAAACTTAGGCATTGAAGCCAATGCACTTTGTTTCACAGCAAGGGGTTAGTGTACTCGAATACATATGCACAGAAATTCTTCGAGGATTTATAAACATAATGATTTGAGGAATAATGCACATATTCATGGCCCTTGTAGTTTCATCCATGACAGAAGCATTAGAATGAGCATGGGGAGAATTTTGACCATATGAGGAATTTGATCCTTGTGAAGACTCTGGTCCACTTGAGGAATTTGATCCGGGGTTCCTGTTCTTCCTGGGCGTTGTCATGAGGACATTCACCTGAGGATTTTCCAAGCTACTTCTGGGAACCCAGATTTTCCTCAAGGGTGGTCCATTTCTGCAGTTAGTTCCAACATATCTAGCGAATACTCCACCATTCTTTAAATAGTCTATAGTTGGAGTCAAATGACTCATGAGAGGAATATGAAGTTTCGCATGTAAAGCCAGCTAATGTATATGGATTTATAGGAGATCCTTTCGCAGCAACCCATGAGGTTTTGGGATACTGCTCAGGTTTCCAGTATGATCCATCAACATTCAATTTCCTCTCAAATGCAATACCCTCTTTCCTAGGGTTTTTGTTTATAATTTTCTTTTGAGCACATCGCAAAGGGTTTGATGCCCTTTGAGACTTATGTATATGTGTGTGATACATCTCCAACGTATCTATAATTTTTGACTGATTCATGCTATTATCCTGTCAAACTTTGGATGTTTTGTATGCCTTTTATATCTTTTTTGAGACTAACTTATTAACTCACTGCCAAGTGCCAGTTCCTGTTTTTTTTCCATGTTTTTGACCGCTTTCAGAGGAGGATTTTAAACGGAGTCCAAACGGAATGAAACTGCCGAAACGATTTTTTCCGAAACAGAAAAAGATCGGGAAGCCTGAGAATCAGGGCAGGGGGCCTGCAGGGACCCCACAAGCCCCCTAGCCATGGCCGGGGGGGGGGGGGGGGGCGTCTCCCAGGCTTGTGGGCTCCCTGGGCCACATCTGCCCTAGGTCTTTCGCCTATAAATTCCCTAAAATCCCAGAAAAAATCAGGAGATCATCGAAAGTACTTTTCCGCCGCCGCAAGCTTCTGTCTCCGCAAGATCCCATCTAGGGCACGTTCTGGTGCCCTGCCGGAGGGGGATTCGAATATGGAGGGCTTCTTCATCAACACCATGACCTCTCCGATGATGCGTGAGTAGTTCACCATAGACCTACGGGTCCATAGCTAGTAGCTAGATGGCTTCTTCTCTCTCTTGAATCTTCAATACAAAGTTCTCCATTCATGGAGATCTATCCGATGTAATCTTATTTTGCAGTGTGTTTGTCGAGATCCGATGAATTATGGATTTATGATCAGATTATCTATGAATCTTATTTGAGTTTCTTCTGATCTCTCTTATGCATTATTTCATATCCTTGTAATTCTCTTCGAGTTGTGGGTTTTGTTTGGCCAACTAGATCTATGATTCTTGCAATGGGAGAAGTGCTTGGTTTTGGGTTCATACCGTGCGGTGACCTCACCCAGTGACAGAAGGGGTAGTGAGGCACGCATTGTGTTGTTGCCATCAAGGGTAAAAAGATGGGGTTTTCATCATTGGTTTGAGATTATCCCTCTACATCATGTCATCTTGCTTAAGGCGTTACTCTGTTCGTCATGAACTCAATACACTAGATGCATGCTGGATAGCGGTCGATGTGTGGAGTAATAGTAGTAGATGCAGAAAGTATCGTTCTACTTGTCTCGGACGTGATGCTATATGTATGATCATTGGCTTAGATATCGTCATGAGTTTGCGCGGTTCTATCAATTGCTCGACAGTAATTTGTTCACCCACCGTAATATTTGCTATTTTGAGAGAAGCCTCTAGTGAACACTATGGCCCCCGGGTCTACTCCACACCATATTTTAAGCCTTACACTTTTTCTTCGTTGCACTTTCCGCCTTCAGATCTCACTTGGCAATCAATCTTGAAGGGATTGACAACCCCTTTATAGCGTTGGGTGCAAGCTATTTGTGTTTGTGCAGGTACTCTCGACTTGACGCGATTCTCCTACTGGATTGATACCTTGGTTCTCAAACTGAGGAAAATGTTGGAAATATGCCCTAGAGGCAATAATAAAATGGTTGTTATCATATTTCCTTGTTCATGATAATCGTCTATCATTCATGCTATAATTGTATTAACACGAAACAATAATACATGTGTGAATGAAAAGATCACAATGTGTCCCTAGCAAGCCTCTAGTTGGCTAGCTCGTTAGTCAATAGATGATCATGGTTTCCTGATCATGGACATTGGATGTCATTGATAACGGGATCACATCATTGGGAGAATGATGTGGTGGACAAGACCCAATCCTAAGCATAGCACTAGATCGTATTGTTCACATGCTAATGCTTTTCTAATGTCAAGTATCTTTTCCTTCGACCGTGAGATTGTGCAACTCCCGGATACCGTAGGAGTGCTTTGGGTGTATCAAACGTCACAACATAACTGGGTGACTATAAAGGTGCACTACGGGTACCTCCGAAAGTGTTTGTTGGGTTGGCACGAATCGAGATCGGGATTTGTCACTCCGTGTGACGGAGAGGTATCTTTGGGCCCACTCGGTAGAACATCATCATGAGCTCAATGTGACTAAGGAGTTAGTCACACGATGACGTGCTACGGAACGAGTAAAGAGACTTACCGGTAACGAGATTGAACAAGGTATAGGTATACCGACGATCGAATCTCGGGCAAGTTCTATACCGACAGACAAAGGGAATCGTATACGGGATTGATTGAATCCTTGACATCGTGGTTCATCCGATGAGATCATTGTGGAGCTAGTGGGAGCCACCATGGGTATCCAGATCCCGCTGATGGTTATTGGCCAGAGAGGTGTCTCGGTCATGTCTGCCTGTCTCCCGAACCCGTAGGGTCTACACACTTAAGGTTCGATGACGCTAGGGTTATAGGGAATTGTTGTACGAGGTTACCGATAGTTTTTTGGAGTCCCGGATGAGATCCCGGACGTCACGAGGAGCTCCGGAATGGTCCGGAGGTAAAGATTGATATATAGGACGGGTGGTTTCGGACACCGGAAGTGTTTCGGGCATCACCGGTAACGTACCGGGACCACCGGGACCACCGAAAGGGGGTGACGACCCCGGGAGGCTAGATGGGCTAAGTGGGGAAGGGAACCAGCCCCTAAGTGGGCTGGTGCGCCCCCCACCCAGCCCATGTGCACCAGAAAAAACGGGAAAGGGGGGAACCCTAACTAAGGTGGGCCTTAGGCCCACCAGAGGGGTGCGCCACCCCTCCTCCTTGCCCTGGCCGCCACTCCCCCCATCTGGGAGGGCTGCCGCACCCCCTAGGGTGGGAACCCTAGGGGTGGCACCCCCTCTCCCCTTCCCTATATATAGTGGGCACTTTTGGCCTTTGGAGGACACGGTTTTCCCTCTCCCTCGGCGCAGCCCTGCACTTCTTCCTCCTCCTCTCTGCCGGCGCTTGGCGAAGCCCTGCCGGGAGACCTCGTCTCTCCACCAACACCACGCCATCGTGTTGCTGGTCTTCTTCCCCAACCTCTCCCTCCTCCTTGCTGGATCAAGGTGCGGGAGACGTCACCGGGCTGCACGTGTGTTGAACGCGGAGGTGCCGTTGTTCGGCACTAGATCGGAATCGCTGCGAGTACGACTCCATCAACCGCGTTCTAGCAACGCTTCCGCTTAGCGATCTTCAAAGGTACGAAGATGCTCTTACCCCTCTCTCGTTGCTGGTCTCTCCATAGGAAGATCTGAATAAGCGTAGGAATTTTTTTGAATTTATGCTACGTTACCCAACAGTGGCATCCAAGCCAGGTTTTCTATGCGTAGATTCTATGCACGAGTAGAACACAAAAGTTGTGGGCGATGGTTTGTCAATTTGCTTGCCGTTACTAGTCTTATTCTTTTCCGGCGGTATTGTGGGATGAAGCGGCCCGGACCGACCTTACACGTACGCTTACGTGAGACTGGTTCCACCGACATACATGCACATCGTGCATAAAGGTGGCTAGCGGGTGTCTGTCTCTCCTACTCTAGTCGGATTGGATTTGATGAAAAGGGTCCTTATGAAGGGTAAATAGCTTTGGCATATCATCGTTGTGTCTGTCACGTAGGTAAGAAGGCGTTCTTGCTAGAAACCCAAATCAGCCACGTAAAACTTGCAACAACAATTAGAGGACGTCTAACTTGTTTTTGCAGGGTTTGACATGTGATGTGATATGGCCAAAGTTGTGATGTTGCATGTATGATCTATGAGATGATCATGTTATTGTAATAGGTTTCACGACTTGCATGTCGATGGGTATTACAACCGGCAGGAGCCATAGGAGTTGTCTTAATTTATTGTATGAGATGCAACGCCATGTGTTTACTATTTTACTTCATTGCTAACGGTTAGCCATAGTAGTAGTGATAGTAGTAGTTGGCGTGACGACTTCACGGAGACACGATGATGGAGATCATGATGATGGAGATCATGGTGTCACGCCGGTGACAATGATGATCATGCGATGCCTGAAGATGGAGATCGAAAGAGCAAAGATGATAATGGCCATATCATGTCACTATATGATTGCATTGTGATGTTTATCATGTTTTACATCTTATTGCTAAAAATGACGGTAGCATAATAAGATGATCCCTCTCAAAATTTCGAGAACATATTCCCGTAAGTGTGCACCATTGCGAAGGTTCGTTGTCTCGAAGCACCACGTGATGATCGGGTGTGATAGATTCTAACGTTCGCATACAACGGGTGTAAGCCAGATTTACACACGCGAAACACCTAGGTTGACTCGACGAGCTTAGCATGTACAAACATGACCTCGAATACAAGAGACCGAAAGGTCAAACATGAGTCGTATGGTTGAATACGATCAGCATGAAGTTGCTCACCATGGTGACTAGTCCGTCTCACGTGATGATCGGACACGGGTTAGTCAACATGGATCATGTATCACTTAGATGACTAGAGGGATGTCGATTTAAGTGGGAGTTCATACTTAATTTGATTAAATGAACTTAATTGTCATGAACTTAGTCTAAAAGTTGTCTTTATAAATATTGTAGATGTCCAACGTCAACCTCAACTTCAACGCATTCCTAGAGAAAAACAAGCTGAAAGATGATGGTAGCAACTATGCGGACTGGGTTCGCAACCTCAAGCTCATCCTTGAAGCAAGTAAAAAGGCTTATGTCCTTAATGCGCCACTAGGTGACCCTCCCGCTCCCGCAGCAGCCCAGGACATTCTAAACGTCTGGCAAGCGCGGAGTGATGACTACTCTCTGGTCAGGTGTGGCATGTTATACAGTTTAGAAACGGGGCTCCAAAGACGTTTTGAGCAACACGGGGCATATGAGATGTTCCAAGAGCTGAAGCTAGTTTTTCAAGCTCATGCCCGTGTCGAGAGATATGAAGTCTCCGACAAGTTCTTCAGCTGTAAGATGGAGGAGAACAGTTCTGTCAGTGAGCACATACTCAAAATGTCTGGGTTACACGGTCGTCTGACTTCACTTGGAGTCGAACTTCCGGATGATGCTATCATTGACAGAATCCTCCAGTCTCTCCCACCAAGCTACAAAGGCTTTGTGCTTAACTACAACATGCAAGGGATGGAGAAAACCATTCCCGAGTTGTACTCGATGCTCAAGTCTGCAGAAGTAGAAATCAAGAAGGAGCATCAAGTGTTGATGGTCAACAAGACCACTAGTTTCAAGAAAGGCAGGGGTAAGAAGAACTTCAAGAAATACGGCAAAGCTGTTGCCGCGCCCGGTAAGCCAGATGCCGGGAAGAAGAAAAAGAACAGACCCAAGCCTGAGACTGAGTGCTTCTACTGCAAAGGAAAAGATCACTGGAAGCGGAACTGCCCCAAATACTTAGCGGACAAGAAGGCCGGCAACGTTAAAGGTATATGTGATATACATGTTATTGATGTGTACCTTACCAGCGCTCGTAGTAGCTCCTGGGTATTTGATACCGGTGCTGTTGCTCACATTTGCAACTCAAAGCAGGAACTGCGGAATAAGCGGAGACTGGCCAAGGACGAGGTGACGATGCGCGTCGGGAATGGTTCAAAGGTCGATGTGATCGCCGTCGGCACGCTACCTCTACATCTACCGTCGGGATTGGTTTTAAACCTTAATAATTGTTATTTAGTACCAGCTTTAAGCATGAACATTGTATCAGGGTCTTGCTTAATGCGAGACGGCTACTCATTTAAGTCAGAGAATAATGGTTGTTCTATTTATATGAGTGATATGTTTTATGTTCATGCTCCGCTGGTGAATGGTTTATTCTTGATGAATCTCGATCGTGACATTACACATATTCATAGTGTGAGTACCAAAAGATGCAAAGTTGATAATGATAGTCCCACATACTTGTGGCACTGCTGCCTTGGTCATGTCGGCGTTAAACGCATGAAGAAGCTCCATACTGATGGACTATTAGAGTCTCTTGACTTTGAATCATTTGACACATGCGAACCGTGCCTCATGGGCAAGATGACTAAGACTCCATTCTCAGGAATAATGGAGAGAGCAACCGACTTATTGGAAATAATACATACTGATGTGTGTGGTCCAATGAACGTTGAAGCTCGCGGTGGTTATCGTTATGTTCTCACTCTCACCGATGATTTGAGTAGGTATGGGTATATCTACTTGATGAAGCACAAATCTGAGACGTTTGAAAAGTTCAAGGAATTTCAGAGTGAGGTTGAGAATCAACGTGACAGAAAAATTAAATGTCTACGATCCGATCGTGGAGGAGAATATTTGAGTCACGAGTTGGGCACACACCTAAGGAAGTGTGGAATCGTTTCACAACTGACGCCGCCTAGCACACCGCAGCGCAACGGAGTGTCTGAACGTCGTAATCGCACTTTATTAGATATGGTACGATCTATGATGTCTCTCACCGACTTACCGCTATCATTTTGGGGATACGCATTAGAAACTGCAGCATTCACTTTAAATAGGGCACCGTCTAAATCCGTTGAGACGACATCGTATGAACAGTGGTTTGGCAAGAAACCTAAGTTGTCGTTTCTTAAAGTTTGGGGCTGCGATGCTTATGTGAAGAAACTTCAACCAGAAAAGCTCGAACCCAAAGCGGAAAAATGCGTATTCATAGGATACCCTAAGGAAACTATTGGGTATACCTTCTATCTTAGATCCGAAGGTAAAACCTTTGTTGCCAAGAACGGATCCTTTCTAGAGAAAGAGTTTCTCTCGAAAGAAGTAAGTGGGAGGAAGGTAGAACTTGATGAGGTAATTACACCCCCTCTCGAACAGGAAAGTAGCGCAACACAAGAAGTTGTTCCTGTGGTGCCTACACCGACTGAAGAGGAAGTTAATGATGATGATCATGAAGCTTCGGATCAAGTTACTACTGAACCGCGAAGGTCCACAAGGGTACGCTCCGCACCAGAGTGGTACGGCAACCCTGTGATGGAAATCATTTTGTTAGACAACGGTGAACCTTCGAACTATGAAGAAGAAATGGCGGGCCCAGATTCCAACAAATGGCTTGAAGCCATGAAATCCGAGATAGGATCCATGTATGAGAACAAAGTATGGACTTTGGTGGACTTGCCCGATGACCGGCGAGCCATAGAAAATAAATGGATCTTCAAGAACAAGACTGATGCAAACGGTAATGTAACCGTTTACAAAGCTCGACTTGTCGCAAAGGGTTTTCGACAAATTCAAGGAATTGACTATGAAGAGACTTTCTCTCCCGTAGCGAAGCTGAAATCAGTCCGAATCATGTTAGCAATTGCCGCCTTTTATGATTATGAAATTTGGCAAATGGACGTCAAAACAGCGTTCCTTAACAGGAATCTTAAGGAAGAGTTGTATATGATGCAACCAGAAGGTTTTGTCGATCCTAGAGGTGCTAACAAAGTATGCAAGCTCCAGCGCTCCATCTATGGGCTGGTGCAAGCATCTCGGAGTTGGAACATTCGCTTTAATGAGGTGATCAAAGCATTTGGGTTCATACAGGTTTAGGGAGAAGCCTGTTTGTACAAGAAAGTGAGTGGGAGCTCTGTAGCTTTCCTCGTACTATATGTGGATGACATATTATTGATGGGGAATGATATAGAGATGTTGGAGAGCATAAAGGCCTATTTGAACAAGAGTTTTTCAATGAAGGACCTTGGAGAAGTTGCATACATATTAGGCATCAAGATCTATAGAGATAGATCGAGACGCCTCATAGGTCTTTCGCAAAGTACATACCTTGACAAGATACTGAAGAAGTTCAATATGGAAAACTCAAAGAAAGGGTTCTTGCCAGTTTTGCAAGGTATGAGATTGAGTAAGACTCAGTCGCCGACCACGGCAGCAGATAGAGAGAAGATGAGTTCTGTCCCCTACGCTTCAGCCGTGGGCTCTCTAATGTATGCCATGCTGTGTACCAGACCTGATATAAACCTTGCGATAAGCTTGGTAGGGAGGTACCAAAGTAATCCCGGTGCGGAACACTGGACAGCGGTCAAGAATATCCTTAAGTACCTGAAAAGGACTAAGGACATGTTTCTCGTTTATGGAGGTGACGAAGAGCTCGTCGTAAAGGGTTACGTCGACGCTAGCTTCGACACAGATCCGGATGACTCTAAGTCACAAACCGGATACGTATATGTGTTGAATGGTGGGGCAGTGAGCTGGTGCAGCAGCAAGCAAGAAGTCGTGGCAGCATCTACATGTGAAGCGGAGTACATAGCTGCTTCAGAAGCGGCTCATGAAGGAATTTGGATGAAGGATCTCATCACCGACCTTGGAGTGGTTCCAAGCGCGTCGGGTCCTATGACACTCTTCTGTGATAACACTGGAGCCATTGCTATAGCCAAGGAGCCCAGGTTTCACCGGAAGACGAAGCACATCAAGCGCCGCTACAACTCCATCCCGGACCATGTCCAGAGTGGAGTGATAGATATTTGTAAAGTACACATGGATCTGAATATTGCAGACCCGTTGACTAAACCTCTTCCACGAGCAAAACATGATCAGCACCATAATGCTATGGGTGTTCGATACATCACAATGTAACTAGATTATTGACTCTAGTGCAAGTGGGAGACTGTTGGAAATATGCCCTAGAGGCAATAATAAAATGGTTGTTATCATATTTCCTTGTTCATGATAATCGTCTATCGTTCATGCTATAATTGTATTAACAGGAAACAGTAATACATGTGTGAATGAATAGATCACAATGTGTCCCTAGCAAGCCTCTAGTTGGCTAGCTCGTTAGTCAATAGATGATCATGGTTTCCTGGTCATGGACATTGGATGTCATTGATAACGGGATCACATCATTGGGAGAATGATGTGGTGGACAAGACCCAATCCTAAGCATAGCACTAGATCGTATTGTTCGCATGCTAATGCTTTTCTAATGTCAAGTATCTTTTCCTTCGACCGTGAGATTGTGCAACTCCCGGATACCGTAGGAGTGCTTTGGGTGTATCAAACGTCACAACGTAACTGGGTGACTATAAAGGTGCACTACGGGTACCTCCGAAAGTGTCTGTTGGGTTGGCACGAATCGAGATCGGGATTTGTCACTCCGTGTGACGGAGAGGTATCTCTGGGCCCACTCGGTACAACATCATCATGAGCTCAATATGACTAAGGAGTTAGTCACACGATGACGTGCTACGGAACGAGTAAAGAGACTTACCGGTAACGAGATTGAACAAGGTATAGGTATACCGACGATCGAATCTCGGGCAAGTTCTATACCGACAGACAAAGGGAATCGTATACGGGATTGATTGAATCCTTGACATCGTGGTTCATCCAATGAGATCATCGTGGAGCTAGTGGGAGCCACCATGGGTATCCAGATCCCGCTGATGGTTATTGGCCAAAGAGGTGTCTCGGTCATGTCTGCCTGTCTCCCGAACCCGTAGGGTCTACACACTTAAGGTTCGATGACGCTAGGGTTATAGGGAATTGTTGTACGAGGTTATTGATAGTTGTTCGGAGTCCCGGATGAGATCCCGGACGTCACGAGGAGCTCCGGAATGGTCCGGAGGTAAAGATTGATATATAGGACGGGTGGTTTCGGACACCGGAAGTGTTTCGGGCATCACCGGTAACGTACCGGGACCACCGGGACCACCGAAAGGGGGTGACGACCCCGGGAGGCTAGATGGGCTAAGTGGGGAAGGGAACCAGCCCCTAAGTGGGCTGGTGCGCCCCCGACCCAGCCCATGTGCACCAGAAAAAAGGGGGAAGGGGGGGAACCCTAACTAAGGTGGGCCTTAGGCCCACCAGAGGGGTGCGCCACCCCTCCTCCTTGCCCTGGCCGCCACTCCCCCCATCTGGGAGGGCTGCCGCACCCCGTAGGGTGGGAACCCTAGGGGTGGCACCCCCTCTCCCCTTCCCCTATATATAGTGGGCACTTTTGGCCTTTGGAGGACACGGTTTTCCCTCTCCCTCGGCGCAGCCCTGCACTTCTTCCTCCTCCTCTCTGCCGGCGCTTGGCGAAGCCCTGCCGGGAGACCTCGTCTCTCCACCAACACCACGCCGTCGTGTTGCTGGTCTTCTTCCCCAACCTCTCCCTCCTCCTTGCTGGATCAAGGTGCGGGAGACGTCACCGGGCTGCACGTGTGTTGAACGCGGGGGTGCCATTGTTCGGCACTAGATCGGAATCGCTGCGAGTACGACTCCATCAACCGCGTTCTAGCAACGCTTCCGCTTAGCGATCTTCAAAGGTACGAAGATGCTCTTACCCCTCTCTCGTTGCTGGTCTCTCCATAGGAAGATCTCAATAAGCGTAGGATTTTTTTTGAATTTATGCTACGTTACCCAACAGAAAATACTTATTGCTCCTGTGTTGCATCACCCTTTCCTCTTCAAGGGAAAACCAACGCAAGCTCAAGAGACGACAGAAGGTTTCTGTCGACGTAGCAGAAGGATTTCTGGCGCCATTGCCGGGGAGGATCAAGTCAAGAACTCATCCAAGTAAGTGTCGCAAACTCATCTCTTGCATTTACCTTTTTTGCCTCTCATTTTCCTCTCCCCCACTTCTGAAAAACAAAAATTTACAAAAAAATCTTTGCCTTTTTCGTTCGCCCTTTTGCTCGCTTGCTCTTTGCCCGCTTGTCTGCCTGCTAAAACCCGCATGGCCCAACCAAGGGATTTTGATGCTCACTATGCAAAGTTGGAAGAGATTGAAACTAGTGTTAAAGGTTTCATGTCTACACAGTTTGAATACAACAGTTACTTTCGTAGAGAACCGAAGGAGCAAAATTATTTTCTGGCTTTGATGAGTAGAGAAGTTGATGATATGGCCAAGGAATTCCTTGCGCTAAATTCTCAGTTTGCTCGTCTTGAAAAGTTGGTAGGCTAGATTTTTGATAAGCATGCTACCTTAGTCAATAAAATGGCTGCTAAACCTGAAACTCGTGGTGAGAATCACGAAGATCTCAAAGTGCTTGGTGTGACTCCCATTGAATCTTTGTTTTCTTGTGTCAAACCTAATGATGATGGGGCTGGATATGAATCCACTTTGGTTGAAAAACGCCCCAACGATTCGGAGTCCATCTATCTTGATGCTAAAAGCATTGAAAGTGGAGTAGAAGATATTAAAACTTTGAGTAGTAATGAAACTACTACCTTGGATTTCACGGAATTCAATTATGATAGTTGCTCCTTGATTGAATGCATTTCCTTGAAGCAATCCATGCTAAACTCTCCACACGCTTATAGCCAAAACAAGGCCTTTACCGATCATATCGTCGAAGCCATGATAAAATCTCTTGAAGAGAAACTTTTATTGGAAGTCTCTATCCCTAGAAAGCTTCATGATGAGTGGGAACCTACTATCAAAATCAAAATCAAAAACTATGAATGCAATGCTTTGTGTGATTTGGGTGCTAGTGTTTCCGCGATTCCAAAGTCTTTATGTGATGTTCTGGGTTTTAATGAGATTGAAGAGTGTTCTCTTAATTTGCATCTTGCGGATTCTACTGTCAAGAAACCCATTGGAAGGATCAATGACGTTCTTATTATTGCAAATAGGAACTATGTACCTGTGGATTTCATTGTGCTTGACATTGATTGCAATCCTACATGCCCTATTATTCTTTGTAGACCTTTCCTAAGGACTATCGGTGCTATCCTCGATATGAAGGAAGGGAATATTAGATTTCAATTTCCTTTAAAGAAGGGCATGGAGAACTTTCCTAGAAAGAAAATAAGATTGCCTTATGAATCCATGATGGGGGCTACTTATGGTTTGAGCACCAAAGACGACGATACGTGATTCTATCGCCTTATGCCTAGCTAAGGGCGTTAAACAATAGCGCTTGTTGGGAGGCAACCAATGAATTTATTTCCTTTTTCTTCCTGTTTTGTTGCGTCCACACCATCATAATTCTGTTGTGATTGAGTTTTTTGAGTTTCTTTTTGTGTTTGAGCCAAGCAAAACCTTTATGACTAGTCTTGGTAATGGTTGTTTGATCCTGCTGGAAAAATACAGAAACTTTTCGCTCACGATATGATTTTTCATTTTTATTCAAAAAGAGCTTTTGAGTTGATTCTTTTTTGCTTCTGGTTGATATGCCTTTTGCCCAGTCAGTCACAATTGTTCAGAATTTTTGAGGTATCAGAAGTATACGAAGTATACAGATTGCTATAGACTAGTCTGTTTTTGACAGATTCTGTTTTTGTTGAGTTGGTTGCTTGTTTTGATAAAACTATGGATAGTATCGGGGGTGTACTAGCCATGGAAAAGTGAGAATACAGTAGCCCAACACCAATATAAATAGAAATCAAGATTGCTACAGTACCTAAAGTGGTGGTAGTTTGTTTTCTTGTGCTAATGTTATCACGAGTTTCTATTTAAGTTTTGTGTTGTGAAGTTTTCAAGTTTTGGGTGATGTTCTCATGGACAAAGAGATAAGGAGTGGAAAGAGCTCAAGCTTGGGGATGCCCAAGGCATCCCAAGCCAAATTCGAGGACACCAAAAAGCCTAAGCTTGGGGATGCCCCGGGAAGGCATCCCCTCTTTCGTCTTCAATCCATCGGTAACGTCACTTGGAGCTATATTTTTATTCACCACATGATATGTGTTTTGCTTGGAGCGTCTTGTATCTTAGGATTCTTTTCTTTTTGTTGTGTCACAATCATCCTTGCTGCACACCTTTAGAGAGAGATACATGCACTCATCATGATTTTGCTAGAATGCTCATAGTGCTTCACTTATATCTTTTGAGCTAGATAATTTTGCTCTTTGTGCTTCACTTAGATCTTTTAGAGCACGGCGGTGCGTGACTTGGTAGTTGGCTTATGCTATGAAAGTAGTCCCAAAGGTGATAGGTACCCAAAGAGGATACAAAAACCTCCATCTTCATGTGTATTGAGTAGAAAGAGAAGTCTTGATTCCTCTCAATTAGTTTTGAGACGTGGATTTGGTAATGTTAAGAGCTATGTTAGTAAGGTGTTGTGAATCTAGAAATACTTATGTTGAAGTTAGTGATTCCCGTAGCATGCACGTATGGTGAACCGCTATGTTAGGAAGTCGGAGCATAATTGATCTAATGATTGTCATCCTTTGTGTTGAGGTCGGGATCGCGCGATGGTTAACACCTACCAACCCTTCCCCTAGGAGTATGCGTTTAGCACTTTGTCTCGATTACTAATAAAAAATTTCGCAACAAGTATGTGAGTTCTTCATGACTAATGTGAGTCGATGGTATAGATGCACTTTCACCTTCCACCATTGCTAACCTCTCTAGTGTCGCGCAATTTTCACCGGTACATAAACCCACCATATGCCTTCCTCAAAACAGCCACCATACCTACCTACGATGGCATTTTCGTAGCCATTCCGAGATATATTGCCATGCAACTCCCACCATTCCATCTCATGACTTGTGCCGTCACTCTCATATTGCCATTGCATGATCATAATATAGCTAGCGAGATGTTTCAACGTTATACGCCAAGCTAGATCGTTTCACATCCCGGTACACTACCGGAGGCATTTCCTATAGAGTCATTTCTAAGCTTTGAGCTGTGAGTAAATAAAAGTGTGATGATCATCATTATTACAACATTGTCCCATGTGAGGAAATAAATAAAAAAATAGGCCAAAGAGCCCAAATAAAAAAGAGAGGCCCAAGTGCCCAAATAAAAAAAGGAGAGAAAAAGAGAGAAGGGACAATGCTACTATCTTTTTCCACACTTGTGCTTCATTATAGCACCATGTTCTTCATGTTTGAGAGCCTCTCGTTGCTTCACCACCATATGCTAGTGGGAATCTTTATTATATAACTTGGCTTGTATATTCCGATGATGTGCTTCCTCAAAATTGCCCTAGGTCTTCGTGAGCAAGCAAGTTGGATACACACCCACTAGTTCTCCTTTTGAGCTTTCACATACTTATAGGTCTAGTGCATCCTTTGTATGGCAATCCCTACTCATTCACATTGATATCTATTAATGGGCATCTCCATAACCCTTTGATACGCCGAGTCAATGTGACCATCTCCTCCTTTTTTGTCTCACAACCACCACCACACTCTATTCCACCTATAGTGCTATATCCATGGCTCACGCTCATGTATTGCATGATAGTTATAAAAAATTTGAGAAAGTAAGAGTGCGAAAACAATTACTTGGCCAATACCGGGGTTGTGCATGATTTGCATTAGTTGTGTGAGGATGATGGAGCATAGCCAGACCATATGATTTTGTAGGGATAACTTTCCTTGGCCTTGTTATTTTGAAAGTTCATGATTACCTTGCTAGTTTGAGGGACACTGTAGCATTCCTAGGCTGTCGAGCCGTATTCTGCTCAGTACGCTCTAACAGTCGGTTGGTCTCTCTTTTATTTCTCTCTGCCTCAAGCATCACTTCCACCAGAGAAGGCGGGTGAGGCAGGTCTTCCTGCGACGCTTGACTACCCTCGCCTTGCTCATGAGCAGGGGCACGGTTCAACCTGGTGAACACCATCCTGACAAACAAACTCACAGCTTAGACCAATATCATATCAATACTAGCTATGGATTAAGAATGTACTGAACACACGGAATGCGAAAATGAATATCCGAACAGCATGGTAACAAGCAACTGCTATATATACACCATGGTTCATACACACCCTTACATAGTTCAGTACAACCTTAACCGAAGAGCAAACTACTGAAATTATGAAACTACTCATCAGAGGCTTACAAGCTTCCTATACATTATTTATCTAGGCCTCCGGAATTCATTTCACATCACCGGCATACTTCACAAGTCACGCAGGACTGTGAACGTACGGCTACTACCATCCTATCCTTCCGCTCACAGCTCAGGCATCCGCATAGAACATCTCATAGAGATTACCTCCATGACCTGGTAGCTCAACTTGCGGATCAGGAAACACTCTAGCCTGAGATCCCTGGGATCCATAAGGACACGGATGTGGCCTTGGTCCCCTGACTGGTGGTAAGAGGGGTCCCCGAAGAGGTGTGACTCCTCCTATAGCTGGCCAGTCAACGTGAGCCGGAAGATGGGTCCTAACAGGGTTCAGCATCTCCATCTCTCCATACCCTGTCTGGACTACCGGTGCCAGCTGCGTCAAAGTCGTCCACAGACGGGTACGGGTAGCATAAAGCTCCATACGGAGAGCACGAGCATCCCTGTCTCTGTTCTCTAGCATCTCAACAGTGGACTGCAGTAGTGGTTCGTCCATAGAAGAATCAAAATAGACTCCACTGAGGTATCCCTCTTCACCAGGCTGAGAGGCCGGAACATAGCAGAACTCTGAATTCTGCAGCAGTGCATGTCTCGCTGTCATAATGGTCAGCATTGAATAGGCAGCATCTTGTACTGCCATGTCAACAGTGACTCCCAACCCGTAGGACCAACGGATTGGCTCCTCAGCTCCAGGGTAGTCTGGAAATACCCTAACAGTGCAGATGTACTAGCTCTGGTTGAAGTCTCGGTACTGTTCCTCCACTGTGTACTCGGGGTACCAGCGGTAACCGCACACCGACATCACCCTGACCAGCATGGCCGTATGACCCGGCACATCAATGCACCTGGTCAGACGTACCACCTGACGAGAAGGACGGCCAGGCATCTGTAATTAGAGAGTAATGCAAAAGCATTAGAGCTCTGAATGAAAAATTGGGCAGCATAACGGCTGTAAATGCTCAAAAACAAATTTTGAGACAACCCAAAATGGGATAGCGTAACCACCCAACTATCAAGTTCAACTCTCTGATCATCAAACTTACTTCCTTTTTCCTAGGAATAAAAGAAACCCAATATCTCTTGACCCGTAGTCCTATAATCTACCGATCAGAAACACGAGCCTAGGAGAAGATGAGTAACCTGGTCCTTAATTCCCGCAGAAAAGACGAGGATGACCAGAATAGAATAACTTGAGAAGAGAACAAGAGTCTTATGTTCCCTTCCACAAACAATTCCCTTATATATAACTAAAGCAATTCTAGACTCAACTTCGACCAGTTTGGCTTAGTAATCCTACAGTCAGTCAGGCTCTGATACCAACGCTGTCGGGACCGCGATCCTAAGCCATAGGAATCCAGCCTGTAACACATCGCATCCCTTTGTGGTCTCACGCACGGTTAACTCCACGACTGCAGCCTTACCTTAGCCGGGACCGTTTGCGTCTTTTGACTCACTTATGCGATAGTGTCGCTAGCAATCCAATGTCAAAGAACCCGGATCGACATGTCTAGTCATAAACCAAAGTGGCAGTACCGCACAAGGACAGGCATACATGACCCAACAAAGCAGGTGTCAGTCATCAGCGAAGGTAGACGAGTCGTAGCAAGCTACAAGGACTCCATTACATCGCGTGACATTTCCCCAAAGGGGACAGACACAGCAGCTAAGGACACATGCCGGTCAACCAATGTGTCCGGAGCAGTAGCGAACTACCAAGGCTCGTTGGATCACAAAGGGGCATTTCCTTGTAAGGAGTGCTACTAAGGTTCACGACTAGGTAATCGAACCCCATACATATCAAGTACGACACACGTACGCATGGCATACCGATATGTATAGATACATCGATGGCATCACAACATAACCATAAACATACAAGCTTTATTTAAGAGGCTCGGAAGAGCCACACACATAATATTACACATTAAGGGTCTCACGACCCATAATAGCAGTCATTCAGTTACAAGCCAGCGGAAGAGTTTAAACTGTCTGAGTACAGACAGGGCAACTAGAAGGCACATGGCCTGACTATACTACAGACCCAACGTAGGGCCAGATCGTAGCTGGGACACCAGCTACTTGTCGTTGTCGATGTCTACGAAGAACCCTCCATTAGGGTCATTAGCAACCTCTGCAACATTTATTAAGCAAACATGAGTACGAAGGTACTCAGCAAGACTTTAGGATAACTAACTACTCATGCAAAGTATCAAAAGGTATTGTGGGGTTTCATGCGGAAAGCCAGCATTTGACTCGTGGCTAGACAACTTGCATTTTTAAATAATTTTGACAATTTGATTTCTCGCACACGAGTCCACTAACACCACAACAATACACTATCGTGGAATCATTCCGTCTTCGTACGGAAATGCCGTCCACGACACTCACGCTTATCTTGGCAATTTTATGAGTAGCCATTGAAGTTATCTATGAACAACATATGTCTCCAAGTAGTCCATATCCGCGGACGCGGCTATTCGAATAGATCATAACCCTGCAGGGGTGTACTTCGTCACACACGCTCTCGCCACTTATCGCCATGTGCACGTCATGCACCTCGGCAACCTTCAAGCGGAGGCCCAGCGAGGGAGTCGGCCACGACCGTTAACCACACTAGTATCTAGTCCAGGTTTATCGCCTATCTGAGAGTAACCCGTACGGAAGTCCGGCCGAGGTTTCCGCCATGGCCTCAAACGATGTGCGCAGGGTTCCCAAGCCCACCATCCGGGTGCCACATGGTACACCGTGCCACTGCCTACCGCATCACGACCCACCTCTCAGGTCAGCACCATGCGCGGCCTCCAGCATTACTATAAACACCAGAAACTACTTGCAACTCGTGGACCGAGTACTAAGCGATTAATAGGCCGAGCGGGGTCATATTTCAGGGCCCAGCATGTGGTAGTATCTAGTCTTGGATTACATACACAGAACTCAGTTCCTATGGACGGTTCCAATGAAGCAATCCGCCATGTACTCCTACACAGCCTTTCACCGGTACCTTTACCAAATCAGGTTCAACACACAACCTTTGCTTACCAAACACGTTCTCACAATTCTGTTCTTCTCCTAGATGACAGACCATACACAACTCTAAGCATAGCATGCATAGTAGGATAAGGCACATCAAGGCTCAAGCAACTACCAGGTATGCTAGGTTGCAAGGTTCGGCTATTTACTGTGACAAGGTTAGGTCATGCAAAGGAAGTGGGTTCAACTAATCGTGGCAAAAGCGGTTGAAGCATTTGATCCTGGTGCAATAAATAAGTGCAGGAGCAAGAACATGGGAATTATCGGGATGATCAAAAGGGTTGCTTGCCTTGTTGCTCAGAGGAGGGACAATATCCGTCAGACGGATATTCGGTGGAATCCGAGGGTGCGGAGCCTACCGAAATGAATGGCAACAATCAATAACAATCATATGCAAACAAGATGATGCATGAGAATGGCATGAGAATGCAAGGTGACAAACTATTATAATCAACATGTGTTAGGTTTGAAGTTGATTTGAATCACATTCAAATATCAATTCAAACGAGGTATTCTCGAATACCGATTTAATTGATTCGACCTGATGCTCAGATCAACTTGATGTTAACATGCATGAGATGTCATGTTAGGGTACTGATTTGTAATTAGGACAGTGTGTGATCATGTCATTCATGATGAAATTTGAATATTTTCCAAATTCCTTTTATAAAGTATTTATAAGAATTGGCTTATTTATTAATCTACATGTTTGGGTTCTGTAACTTTTTCAAACAAGAATGAAAATAGCATATTCAGATTCCTTGAATTTTTCTGATACTTTTTCATATATAAATTATTTTCATTGGAGTTACAGATTAATTTCTATGAATTTTTGAAGTTTTAAACATTTCTGGAATTATTTTTATACTGGAAAATACTTTTATTGCATCAGCATGACATCAGCAGGTCCATCTGACCGTTGAAAGTCAAACCTGACCAGTCGGACCCACTCGTCAGTCTCTCTGGTCAATTTTAGATTAAGTTTAAACTTAATTAACTGATTAACCTTACTGGACCCACATGTCAGTGACTGATTAAATTATTTGATTTATTTGTATTAACTTCAAACTTGCCAGAGGCTGGCCCCACCAGTCAGTGGCTCAGGCCAGCCGAGATCCACCGGCGGGGAGCCTCCGGCGAGCACCAGAACCTCGGGGGGGGGGGGGCTCGGAAATGGCGCACAGAGGGCCAAACGCACGACTGAGACCATGGAAGGAACGACCACTCGATGGCGCGCACGATGGGACAAGCCCCAGGGGCTGGGGTGGCCGGAATCAACGCCGGCGACGAGCTTGGCGGCGACCAAGTTCGGTCATCGTCGAGGCCATCGGATACGGGGTCAAAACGCTCGGGGTTGGGCACCTATCGCATCTACACAACGCCCTGAAGCTGTTGGTAGCCTCAGACGGACCAAGACTTCACCGGAGGGTTACCGGCGACGAGCTGCAGCGGCGGTCCTTGTCGGGCTCCGGTGAAACTAGGGCTAGAGGAGGGGATCGACGGGGAAAACTTAGGGGAAAAGACCGCATGCTCATGGGGAGTGCAGAGCAGGGCTTAGACGGCTCGGGGAAGGCCTGGGGGCGACGAATCGAGCAGAGCTCGCCGGCGGCCGAAGGTTGAAGACGACGGTGCCGTGGGCGTTGCAGGGCTCGGGGTGGCTTCGGCTTCTGCAGGGAGGACCAGACCGACGAGGCGGAGCTAACGGCGTGCTCTGAGAGGGGATCCTATGGCTAGGGGCACGGGCAGCTCGAGCTTTGCTCGGCTCCAATGGCGGCAGAAGGGGGAGGAGAGATCCGAGAGGAGGGGGAAGAACTGACGCTGGGAATGGATAGGGGTGGCCTCGGGGAGCTTATCCCCGGCCTTGCCAGCGCGAGGCGGCGGCCAGGCAGGCGCACAGGTGCGTGGCCGCGCCGGAGAAGGCGGCGGCCACCTCCTGCTCCTACTGGCGCGAAGGAGGAGACGACTCAGGGAGATGGCCCGGGCCAGGCTAGGCGACAGGTAAGAGCTTCCCATTTTTTTCTGTTTTAGCTACTTCAATATTTTTCTCTTTATTTCAGCTCCAAAACAAATTGTAAAAACTATGTTAAGCACCCTAGAATATTTGTTGGAATATTTCCAACCATTCCTAAAGTTTTCAACATTTTTGAAAGTTTAAAGTTTCTGATTTCGAATTTAAAATTTGAAACCAGTGGCTTTTTGCATTAATTTAAAATGCTTAAATTGTCAAGAAAATAGTTTTCTCCAATGCTCATTTACTTTGACGATTTATCAGAAAGTTTGAACATTTCTTGAGGCCATTTTGGGTTCATTGATTTTAACTAGTTTAAGATTTCCTTTATTTAAAGTAGTGGCTAGGGTTTTGAGTTTTTCCTTTGCCACTTTCTTGTTCTTGTTGAAAATTCTTAGATGCAAATGCAAAGAAGACATGAGCTCAAGACTAACTTGCTTAAGGTGTTAGGGATGTGACACATGTCACATGAAAGAAGTTGCAAAGGACAACTATGCTAGGTAGAATTCCACATCAAAAATTCAGTCTTTATCACTTCCCTACTCGAGGACGAGCATGAGTTAAGCTTGGGGATGCTTGATACGTCTCCAACACATCTATAATTTTTGATGGTTTCATGCTATTATCGTGTCAAACTTTGGATGTTTTGTATGCCTTTTATATCTTTTTTAGACTAACTTATTAACTCAGTGCCAAGTGTCAGTTCCTGTTTTTTCCATGTTTTTGACCCCTTTCAGAGGAAGATTTTAAACGGAGTCCAAACGGAACGAAACTGCCGAAAATATTTTTTCCGAAACAGAAAAAGATCGGGAAGCCTCAGAATCAGGACAGGGGGGCTGCAGGGACCCCACAAGCACCCAAGCTGTGACTAGGGGGGCCGGCGCCTCCCATGCTTGTGGGCTCCCTGGGCCACCTCTTCCCTAGGTTTTTCGCCTATAAATTCCCTAAAATCCGAGAAAAAATCAGGAGATCATCGAAAGTACTTTTCCGCCGCCGCAAGCTTCTGTCTCCGCAAGATGCCATCTGGGGCACGTTCTGGTGCCCTGTCGGAGGGGGGATTCGGATACGGAGGGCTTCTTCATTAACACCATGACCTCTCCGATGATGCGTGAGTAGTTCACCATAGACCTACGGGTGCATAGCTAGTACCTAGATGGCTTCTTCTCTCTCTTGGATCTTCAATACAAAGATCTCCATGATCTTCATGGAGATCTATCTGGTGTAGTCTTCTTTTGTGGTGTGTTTGTCGAGATCCGATGAATTGTGGATTTATGATCAGATTATCTATGAATCTTATTTGAGTTTCTTCTGATCTCTCTTATGCATGATTTCATATCCTTGTAATTCTCTTCGAGTTGCGGGTTTTGTTTGGCCAACTGGATCTATGATTCTTGCAATGGGAGAAGTGCTTGGTTTTGGGTTCGTACCGTGCGGTGACCTCACCCAGTGACAGCAGGGGTAGCAAGGCACGCGTCGTGTTGTTGCCATCAAGGGTAAAAAGATGGGGTTTTCATCATTGGTTTGAGATTATCCCTCTATATCGTGTCATCTTGCTTAAGGCATTACTCTGTTCGTCATGAACTCAATACACCAGATGCATGCTGGATAGCAGTCGATGTGTGGAGTAATAGTAGTAGATGCAGAAAGTATCGGTCTACTTGTCTCGGACGTGATGCCTCTATGTATGATCATTGCCTTAGATATTGTCATGACTTTGCGCGGTTCTATCAATTGCTCGACAGTAATTTGTTCACCCACCGTAGTATTTGATATTTTGAGAGAAGCCTCTAGTGAACACTATGGCCCCCGGGTCTACTCCACACCATATTTTCAGCCTTACACTTTTTCTTCGTTGCACTTTCCGCCTTCAGATCTCACTTGGCAATCAATCTTGAAGGGATTGGCAACCCCGTCATAGAGTTGGGTTCAAGCTCTTTGTGTTTGTGCAGGTACTTTGGACTTGACGCGATTCTCCTACTGGATTGATACATTGGTTCTCAAACTAAGGGAAATACTTACTGCTCCTGCCGACGTAGCTCAAGAGACGACAGAAGGTTTCTGTCGACGTAGCTGTGTGTCACATACAATTCCTTCAATCCTGCATTTTCTTGTGACACTTGTGGGTTGCTCAAGTTAGGAATTTGTGACCATAGATACAGTTGAAGAATTTTTAGCAATCGAAGCATTTGAATGTTTAGGTGAAGACTTAGCAGATTCACATTCGATGAATTTCATGCATGGTGGAATGGATTCTTCCTGAGTGGAACTGATCTGTTGAGCAAGCAAAGAATCATTTTCACTCCAAAGATCATCGTGAGACACTCTTAGTTTCTTAAGATCTTGCTTTATTTGAAGAAATTTATAAGAAAGCTTCTCATGATCAGCCAAGAGAGTGCCATGACGTTCTTGAAGACTATCAAATTTCGACTGACGACTTTGAATATCATCAGTCTGATTCATTTCCACGTTCAACACGTTAAAATTTTGACTGACAAATTTATAAGAAAGTCAGGGTTTGTGTCTGATTCATTTCCACGTTCAACACGTCATCGCTTTTTTCCAGCAGTTTTTGAAGCTTTTCAAGAGCATTCTGTTGCTTAGTGGCAATATTAGCAAGTTTGTAGTAACTAGGTTTCTGATAAATCATCAGGTTCACTGTCACTTGAGTCAGAAGAGGAAGTGTGTCTGTGTACCTTGGCACCTTTTTGCCATGAATCAATAGGTGGGACCAAAGTCATCGTCACAATCATCATTGTTGTTGAGGAGTCATTTTCTTCGAACATGAAGATGAACTTGCTGACGAATGTGGTAGCAAGGGCTAGACTTGCCACACCATACTTTGACTCCTCCTCAAATCTTTCCTCTTCATCACATTCCTCAGATTCTTCCGCAGAATCCATTTCCTTGCCCATAAGATCCCAAGCCAATCTAAAACTCTTCTTCTTGTGCGATGAGGACTTTGATGATGTGGATTTTGAAGATTTCTTCTTGTTCTTCGAATCATCAGAACTGTCATCCTTGTACTTCTTCTTCTTTGATTTCTTAACCTAGCGAGGACAATCAACAATGTAGTGACGAGACTTCTTGCATTTGCTGCAGGTTCTTTTCTTGTAGTCCTCAGATGAAGATTCTAATTTCCTCACATCTCTTCTTGAAGTTTTTCCAAACTGACCTCATTTGGAGAACTTCTGGAATTTACTCACTAGTATTCCAAGTTCATAACCAAGTTCTTCAGGATCACCAAGACAACAATCAGATTCTTCTTCAGATGAGGAAACAACTCTAGCCTTTAACGCACGAGATCTTCCATAGCTTGGACCATAGAGATATGTGGGGACCCCGACTTACAAGTTGAGATCGCCGAATGTACGTGCTCAGTGATCCCAGAGATCAATGCTCACCGAACACACATATACTGAATAATAAGAGTCTTACATCCAAGTAACGAGTTATTACATCACATTACCGAACGGTCAAGTTCACAAGGTTGGGCCTAAGGCCAAATCATATTGATACAACTAATAGAGGAAATCATAGGGGCTAAGCGGGTGCCCATGCCATCAAGCCTACACCAACATGCATTCTAACTCGGAAGCGTCCTAGTTCGCAGGGGCATCTCCGAAGACGTACTCATCTCCAAACTCTGGTCCTTCCATGGCTGGACAATAATATAACAAGTGGCAAGCCAATGAGTACTTTGAATGTACTCGCAAACAGCCCATGATATGAACAATGAAAGTGAAGGATAACAATAACATGCATCTTTGGTGGATGTCTCTTGGTGGTAAATAAACATGATCACAGGTATGCATCATAAGTTAAGAACTACTTTTAAAGAACAGGTTATATGCCAAGTCACCAAATTGGTCATATCATTACTTTCATAATAATTTCATGTAACTCATACACACACACTTGGTTTATGCGGAAACAACTGGACGTAGTTTAAGCAGCACCACCCAACTATCCTTGACCATGGACACGGCTATTCGAATAGTTTTACACTCTGCAGAGGTAGTATGCTGGAGCCACGAGATCCGGGAAACTTCCTTGACATCCACGACTCGCAGTATATAACATACCCGAGGTAAGTACCCGATCAATGCCTTTCCCCTGACGATACTAGACAAAGAGGTCCACTCGATTGGTACCCAGCCCACATGTTGTATGTCTTACGAGCACCGACTCTGGACAATATCAACCATGCGGGGACCAACGGTGTGCCTGGAACTCATAAAAATGGCATAGTCGCCCTACCTGGCACGACCCCATCACGAGAGTGACCACACATCACTCCCTCCACTAGTAATGTGGCTCTTTGCTAGCACCGACGAGAGTAATTAACACAGCCCCGTCCCATAAAGGGGTAATATGGTCGTACATGTAAGGTTGGGACAGTTGACACATCATAAATCTATTCCCATTTCCGAAATCATACTCACACAAATACCCGGTGCACCATGATACGTCTCCAACGTATCTATAATTTTTGATGGTCCATGCTACTATCTTGTCAAACTTTGGATGTTTTGCATGCTTTTTATTTATTTTCTGGGACTACCTTATTAACTGACTGCCAAGTGCCAGTTCCTGTTTTTTCCATGTTTTTGACCCCTTTCAGAGGAGATTTTGAAGCGGAGTCCAACCGGAAGAAAATCCCCGAAAAGATTTCTTCTGGAACGGAAGAAGATCGGAGGACTTGGGAGCCAAGCCAGAAGAGCCCCAGGGGCCCCAGGGGCCCCACAAGCCCCCACCCCGCGGCCGGGGGGTGCCATGCAGGCTTGTGGGCCCCCTGGAGGTCCCCTGACCTAGATCTTGTGCCTATATATTCCCAAATATTCCCAAATAAATCAAGAGACGATCGCAATCACTTTTCCGCCGCTGCAAGCTTCTGTCTCCGCAAGATCCCATCCGGGGCACGTCCTGGTGCCCTGCCGGAGGGGGGATTCGGACACGGAGGGCTTCTTCATCAACACCATGACCTCTCCGATGAGGCGTGAGTAGTTCACCATAGACCTACGGGTCCATAGGTAGTAACTAGATGGCTTCTTCTCTCTCTTGGATCTTCAATACAAAGTTCTCCATGATCTTCATGGATATCTATCCGATGTAATCTTCTTTTGCGGTGTGCTTGTCGAGATCCAATGAATTGTGGATTTATGATCAGATTATTTATGAATCTTATTTGAGTTTCTTCTGATCACTCTTATGCATGATTTCATATCCTTGTAATTCTCTTCGAGTAGTGGGTTTTGTCTGGCCAACTAGATCTATGATTCTTGCAATGGGAGAAGTGCTTGGTTTTGGGTTCATACCGTGCGGTGACCTCACCCAGTGACAGAAGGGGTAGCGAGGCACGCATCATGTTGTTGCCATCAAGGGTAAAAAGATGGGGTTTTCATCATTGGTTTGAGATTATCCCTCTACATCATGTCATCTTGCTTAAAGCGTTACTCTGTTCGTCACGAACTCAATACACTAGATGCATGCTGGATAGCGGTCGATGTGTGGAGTAATAGTAGTAGATGCAGAAAGTACCGGTCTACTTGTCTCGGACGTGATGCCTATATGCATGATCATTGCCTTAGATATCGTCATGACTTTGCGCGGTTCTATCAATTGCTCGACAGTAATTTGTTCACCCACCGTATTACTTGCTATTTTGAGAGAAGCCTCTAGTGAACACTTTGGCTCCCAGGGTCTACTCCACACCATATTTTCAGCCTTACACTCTTTACTTCGTTGCACTTTCCGCCTTCAGATGTCACTTTGCAAACAATCTTGAAGGGATTGACAACCCCTTTGAAGCGTTGGGTGCAAGCTTGTTTGTATTTGCGCAGGTACTCTGGACTTGACGAGACCCTCCTTCTAGATCGATACCTTGGTTCTCAAATTGACGGAAATACTTACTGCTCCTGTGCTACATCACCCTTTCCTCTTCAAGGGAAAAATCAACGCAAGCCCAATCTCCATCAACATGTCAATTTCTGGCGCTGTTGTTTGAGAAGTAGCACACCACTTCACCAAAAGTGGCCACCTAACTCATCATCACCCTCGGGCATTAGTAGCACCCGACGGGGTTTTCATAAATCTTTGACTTATACCAACAACATGCTCATTCTACTATTACTCTAGCTTTACTTGTCAACATGATACTAGCATGACCCTCATAGGTGGTAGGATCAAGCTCTATGCATGTGCTCCGGAGGAGCCATCGGTAACATCACATCAATGATTTACCGGCACTTATGATCACATGCAAAGGAAATATTTGCTATCTTATCATGTAATATAAAATATGCTCAGTCATGGTCCAAGGGCTGCTTGCCTTGGTCAGCTAGGTATCCGGGGTCTTCGAGGTCTTCCGCTCCGATTCCCTCGTCACACGAATTTTCTATCGTCGTCAAAAGAATAAATAAGAAATAGCTCACTCAAAAGGAGATCACAAAGTCATTTTAAAAATGTTCTTTATTACTTATAAATCTAAGTGGTTGTTTTGAAAAATATTTGCCTCTGATTCCAATGTAGGAACATTTTTAAAATCAACCAAATAGAAGCAAAACTATTCCAATTTAGTCCTTTTTATTATTGTAAAACAGAATAGTTGCTGAAGAATTCATCCAATGGTCTCACTAAATACTACATATTTTTAGGAGAATATCAGTGGAAAGATTATATCTTTACACTGGTTAAATATTTTTGTAGAAATATTTGAAATCAGATTTTGAAAACAAAAGAAAAATGGGCTAAGTCCCTGGTTTGGTTCGGCCTCGAACTGGGCCAGCCCAAGGCCACCAATAGGTTTGAACCTGACGTGCGGGGCCCTGCGGTCAGCGGCTGCGGGCAGCGAGGGGGAGAGAGCTGGGCCACCGACAAGTGGGGCACACTTGTTGGGGTCGTCTCCTACCTCTGGCCAGAGAGGAGGAGGAGCATGCCGGCGAGGCTGCCGACGTTCTCAAGCCCCAACGAGGACATAAATGGGTTCGGCTCGATGCCGCCTACTTGCTGATGGTCGAAACAACGACGGATAGGCATGGGTTCACCGGCGATGAGGAGGCCGCGGCGGAGGAGTTTCGGGAGGTGGTCGAGAGGGTAGCTAGGGGCACAGAAATGCTTGGGAAAGTTGGGGGAAAGCTTACTAAGGTCGAGGGGATCAGTTTGGTGGGTTGAGGGACGCAGGAGCCATCGTGTAGCCGGAGATCAACCAGAGCTCCGAGGCGGAGGGGCCTCGGTCAATCTTGAGCACCGGGGATCTGCTGGCTTGCTGGGGTGTCTAGGGAGGTGCTAGTGGTTGTGGCGAAGCTGTCTGAGGGGTGCTGGAGCGAAGGGGAGGGCTATTTATAGGCCCGCGATGGTGAGCCGATTCGGGAGCGCCGATGACTCACTGTGGCGCGCATGGGGGTACAGAGAGGACCTCGGGTCGAAACCACGATCTCAGGACATGGTTTTGGACTGCCAGAACCATCTGCAACAGAGGGAGAGAGAGAGGAGTCGAGCATCAGTGGCCGTGCAACCTTGGTTGGTTCTGATGCTTGCGGGCACGCATCGCACGAGCTCTAGCGCAGGAGAGGAGGGGCCCTAATGGTCGCTCGATGTAGCGGGGTTGTCGGGGAAGAGGTTGGACACCTCGGGGGATGCTAGAACTGGCCGAGGGCGTCGCCCCCACCTCGGTGGCTTCCTGTAGCGCGCCCAGAGCCTAGTTTTGGCATGCCACGACATGCTGGTGCGCTCTGAGGCACTTTGGACGTGTCTAGCATGTCCTGGCACTGGCTGGGAGTGAGGCTAGCCGTTGGGGTCCCGTGGGAGCTTCGGCTGGTCAAGTGAGACAAGGAATACTGGAGCTGTCAGCTTTGAACTGAAGCTTAGGTTGGGGTTTTTGGCATTTCTACTTTGAACCAGAGAGGGGCTAGTTGACCGGGGTTGGGCATTGATACTGGCCACCTAATCTGAGAGTTTGGAGCAAAGGGGTTGGGTTTAGCTATGGGTTGAAGGGGCTTTCACCTATCTGTCAAAAGGTGCTCGACAGTGGTTTGGGGTAGTTGCACCCCACCACTGGTGCTGCAACTTAACAGGTTTGGGTTTGGTGCTAAAACATGGGGTTTCACCAAGTTTGAGCTCCATTGGACAAGTTTAGCTTTGTAAACTTGATAACACCACCATTTGACCAGATCTGTCCCTTCTAAAGAGAGTGTGCGCAAACTAAGTCCCACAAATCCTATTTTTGGTGTGGAACCCTCATTTGAGGTATTAGACACTCCAGCAAAGTTTTAGCATCATTGGACAAACTTTGCTATGTAGAGTTGCTCTAACTCCAATCTGGACAAAAGAGGTTTTAGGGTTATTTGGGGTCCTTAATCACCTTGGATCAAAGTGAAACTTTATGTGGACACCAATTATGGCTTAGGGATACCACTGGAATTTTCTAGGATTTTATTGAGAATATTTCCTTTGGAAATATTTCAAAAGGTCAAAGTAGACAGAAATGGTTGTCAGGGTTTTACTCAGATAATTATAATATAAATAGGGTTTAAAATCTTATGTATGGAAAATATATGTCCTTCTGATCATCTCCAAATTTAATCAGATTTTTCTAAGGCAGAAAAGTATTTTTCCATGTAGGAATACCAGTTCTGGCCTCAAAAATGGACATGCAATCAAATTAGGAAAATAATTCACAAAATAAATATTCAATATTGTGGTTTTGGAGCACTAAAATAAAGTTAAAACCAAATCACCAACTTTGGGTAGAAACACTCCTTGCCATCAAGGGCATGTAGTGCAACTCAAAGTAGGGGTTTTCCTTGATCAGAAACAAGTAAAGGTTTTGGAAATAATTCAATATTGTGAAATGGGGGTTTTATCACCACATGATCAAACACACAAGCATACAATGACAATCATGGCACTCACACCATTAGTTTTTAAAAAGTTTTAACAAGCTCAGATGTTTGCATACAGAGAAAGTGGTAGTGAAAACAGGGTGTGACAAGATCTCTCGGATTGGTGAAATTTATGAGTATTGAGTCACTCAAGAATATCAACAAGATCTAGTGACTTGTAGTCTCCACGTTCTTGAATCATCAGAACCAGTGTATCGAATGAGGGATCAAGAGATCTCAACAATTTCTTCACCACCTCATGGTCGGTGATGTCACTGGCTCCAAGAGCGTGTAGCTCATTGGAGATATCAATGAGGCGATCGAAGGTTTGCTAACAATTTCCATTATCGAGTCTTTTGAAGCGGTTGAAGAGATTGCGAAGAACATCAACCCGAGAGTCATGTTGAGTAGAGACTCCTTCATTGACTTTGGGCAGCCTACCCTAGATAAACTTTGCAGATCCCAAATCACTCACTCTGCCGTACTGACCATTTCTCAGATGGCCACATATGGTATTCTTTGCTTGAGAGTCGAGTTGCTTGAATCTCTTCACTTCAACAACGTTGATAGTTGGGGTGCCGGAGGGAACACCATTTTCCACAAGATACGAGAGATTGTTGTCAATTGCTTCAAGATGCATGCATATCTTGTTCTTCCACTAGGGTTAGTCCGTCCCTTCAAAGCTAGGACAACCCGTAGATACCTTGATCATACCTGCAGTCGACATAACTAAATCTCCAGGCGGTTAAACCAACATCACACAGAAGAAGTGAGTACCTTGCTCTGATACCAATTGAAAGTGCGTTATATCGACTAGAGGGGGGTGAATAGGCAATTTTTGTGAATTCATCACTGAGGATTTCCCTGTGAGGAAATTGCTAAGTAATGAACGATTTGCAACGGAATAAGTACTCAGGTGTAAACATAACATGGCACAAGCATGGTCATTATGATGGAACGAAACGAACACCTAGTGTGAGTAGTGTGACAAGGATAAACAGGTGAAGAACAAGTGGGGTGAAGAATTTGAGATGAAAAATTTGAGAAAGTCTTCAGCCAAATTCTTCAAACAGTGACGATCAATTTCATCAACACGCAAAATGAGGAAATACAAGGGTTGAGGAAACAGAACTAGGTACTCGGTGAAGACACTGATTTAGTGACCCAGTTCCAACTGTTGTGACAGTCATACGTCTGGTTTGAGCGGCTTGGTATTTAAAAGAAAGGACACACAGTTTGAGGACACATAGTCCTTACCGTATTCTCCTTGATCTAAGGACACACAGTCCTCGCCCAACACTCATGGTAAGTCTTCAGGGAAGACTTCCAAACCCTCACAAACTCGGTCACCCGGTAGTCCACAATTTACTGGTCGATGCTCTAGACCAGTGACGCCTAACAGTCTGGAAAATGCACAGTCTTCAAAGGTAACAAGCGTTGGTTCCACACAAGAACAACCTCTTGAGTGATGCTAAATCACTTTGGGTTTTGGGTCTTGGATGGGGTGTTCGGGTTTTTCCTCACTGATGATTTTCTCTCAAAGTCTCGAGAGGGTTGGATGCTCTCAAATGACAAGTGTCAAGTTCTCTCTCACAGCAGCCAACAAGCTAGTTGTTATGGGGGTGACTGTTTATAGCCGGGGAGCAATCGCGACATGATTTGACATAAATGCCACAATGATATGACCATTATGTGGATAAGGTTTTGGGACATCTAGCTTGTGGCGCAATAATGGTTGGAACTTTTAAGCTGTGAAGTTCCTCATGTCTCTCATGTTCCCCATTTGTAGGCAATTCACACTGACGAAATCCTAACTTCTTAGTTAGAGCAATTTCCTTAGAGACTAGAAGGTCTTCATCTCTGTCACTGAAGAAATTGACTAAACTGTAAAAGATTCCAAAGGCTTCATTCGAAGGATTGGGTATGTGTAGACTTTGAGATGAGCATCAATTAGAAACTTTTCGTTAGCGTAACCTCGACCCCCTTTAACAGTACGGTGTTCCTATGACTCAAAAGAAAGGAAATGAAAGTACGAAAACAAAAGTTTACATACACACCAATTTCCCCACTCTCAAAATCTTCAGGAAAGTATCAATGTCTTCAATTGAAGACATTCATTTTAGGGGTCGATATTCTTCGACTAACTCAAACTCCTCAACAACTTATAGAGCATGTGTACACCCACAAACACATTAGTATCTTAACCTATAAGTCTTCAACACATCAAAATCACTAAGAGGCACTTGGTCCACTTACAATATTGTCGCCAAATATATACTCATGACCTACAAGTATATGGGATCAATCGTAGTCCTTTCAATAAGTAAGAGTGTAGAACCCAACGAGGAGCAGAAGGAAATGATAAGCAGTTTTCGGCAAGGTATTCTCTGCAAGTGCTATAAGTATAAGTGATAGATTATTTGGTTGCAAGATAATTTGTATCAAGTGAGACGTAACAATAGTAACCAAGGTGCAACAAGGTAGCCCAATCCTTTTTATAGAAAAGGACATGCCTGAAAGTACTCTTATATAAAGCAAGCGCTCTCGAGTACACATGGGAATTTCTGTCAAGTCATGTTCATCATATTGAGTTGATTCGCATTCGCTACTTTGACGTTTTGATATGTGGGTGGACCAGTGCTAAGGTGTTGTTCTTACTTGAACTAACAACCTTCTTATGATTATCCCCTCTCGCAAGAATCCGCAACTACGAAGAATTAATATATATCTAACCATAGCACGAAACATGTGGATCCAAATCAACCCTTTATGAAGCAACACATACACTTGGGTTTAAGTTTATGTCACTCCCGCAACCCATAATCTACTTGTTACTCCACAATGGCTTCCCTTAGGCCCATAACATGGTGAAATGTCATGTAGTCAACGTTCACGTGACACCACTAAGAGAAGTAACAACATCCATATCATCAAAATATCGAAGGAATACCAACTTTATATATTACTTATAACAAGACTTCTCCCATGTCCTCAGGAACAATAGTTACTACTCACACATCATCAACATGTTCAAGATCAGAGGTTTAATAATAATAATTAAGGATACGAACATAATATCTTCCATCGAGTAATCCAATAAGCATCAACTACAAGTTGTAGTCAAACACAACTAGTAACCCATAGGTACCAACCTGAGGTTTTGAGACATAGATTGCATACAAGAGATGAACTAGGGTTGGATATGAGATGGTGGTGAAGATGTTGACAAAGATTGGTTCTCCAACGAAGGAAAAACCGTTGGCGATGACGATGGCTTCGATTTGCCCTCCCAAAGGGAAGTTTCCCCGACAAAATCTCTCTGCTGGAGAGCAAAAGGGCCTCTCCCAGGTTTCTCCTGGACACGGTGGCGCTTTGTCCCGAAACATGACTTATTATTTTTTCTAGTGTAAAACACACCATATAGGAGAAGATGGTCGCTAGAGGGCCAGCAGGGGGCCCAAAAGCCATCAAGGCGCGACCAGGGGGGCGTTGGCTTGTGGCCAGATGGTGGCCCCTCTCCAGTATATTTTTGGCCCAGAAATTCTCAAATATTCCAGAAACATTTACTGTAAAGTTTTAGATCATTTGTTGGAAGTTGATTTTTCTGCCTTTTTCTCAGTTTCCGGTCCAGAATTCTAGTCTCTAGATATTTCCCTCTCATTTATGTGCCTTGCATATTCACAGAGAAAGAGCATAATAATTGTATGATAATAAGGTATAGTGGACATGACCAACAGAAATATCAATAGTAATTCATGATGCAAAATGGGCGTATCATATACCACCTAATTTGATCTATCAACAAAAGAAAAAAAACCTTTTATGATCTACGATATTACTTTTGGGATGACCCACATCTTTATAAAGGAGTGGATGGTGTTATTAGACGTTGTTTGCGTGAGCATGAACATGGATAGATCCTACGGTAATGACACTCTAAAGCTTATGGAGGACACCATGCTGGTGACAGAACTGCACACAAGGTATTACAATCCGGTTTTTATTTGCCTTGCTCATAAGTATGTCCTTTCCTGTGATGAATGTCAAAGAATTGGTAACATTGGCAAGCATGTGGAAATACCTATGAATTATTCACTTGCTATTGAACCATTCATGTTTCGGGCTTCGAATATATGGGACCTTTTCCTTCCTCTAATGGGTATATTCATATTCTAATAGCTATTGATTACATTACTAATTGGGTAGAGTTATTCCAACTAGTAGTATTGATCATAAAACTTCTATTAAAATGCTTAAAGATATTATCTTTTCGAGGTTTGGAGCCTCTAGATATTTAGTGACTGATGGTGGTTCACATTTTATTCATGGTGCTTTCCGTAGACTGCTAGCTAAATATGATGTCAACCATAGAATTGCATCACCTTATCATCCTCAGCCTAATGGCCAAGTTGAATTGAGCAATAGAGAAATACAACTATTTAGCAAAAGACTGTTAATAGATCTAGAAAGAATTGGTCTAGGAAATTGCATGATGATTTATGGGCTTATAGAACTGCTTATAAAAACATATGGCATTGTCTCCCTATAAAATGGTCTATGGAAAAGCTTGTTATTTACCTCTTGAGTTAAAACATAAAGCTTATTGGGAAATTAAAGAACTCAACTATGACTTTAAACTTGCTGGTGAAAAGAGGCTATTTGATATTAGTTCATTAGACGAATAGGGGACACAAGCCTATGAAAATGCCAAATTGTTCAAGAAAACTTAAAAGATGGCATGACAAGAGAATCCAAAAACGATAACTCAATGTGGGAGCCCCAGTTCTTTTGTACAATTCTCGTTTCAGATTTTTTCCTCGTAAGCTTCTCTCCAAATGGGAAGGACATTATGTCATTGAGGAGGTCTACCGCTCTAGTGCTACAAAGATTAACAACTTCGAAGGAAAAACCCGAGAGTGGTAAATGGTGATAGAATTAAACACTATATATCAGGTATATGTCCCTCAATGTTTAAACTAACATTATCCAAGTTATGACTCCCGAAGAACACATAAGAGAGATCTTCTGAAACACCCTCGAACGCTAAAAAGGGGTAGGTATGTGATATAAAAAGTAAACCGACTCCAAAAATTCCAAAACATATTTTCTGTTGGTTTTGCTATTTTAGAAAAAAATCAATAGTAAAAAGGAGTCAGGAGGACCCACGAGGGGACCACGAGCCAACAGGGCATGGACACCCCCTGGGCGCGCCTTGTTGCCTCGTAGGTCCCTCGTGTGCCCCCCGTACTCCCTTTTCTTCTTGGACTCGTATTCAGACCCAAAAAAATCAGTATATATATACTCCCGACTGTTTTGACCACCACAACGCGAGTTTCTCCTATGTTCTTATTTCGAGTTGTTTTTCGTGATAGAGAGGCAATATGTCGTCACAAGATTCAGAAGGAGAAAGCTATGTTTCAGATCTTATTGCCAATTCCCAATTCTATGGAGATGTGGATCCTTATGGTTGATCAACGGAGGAAGATATTCAGACCGACTTAAAGAGGATTGAACCCTCGAGCGATGAAGAAGAAGGAGAAGTACCTCTGCCTCAGCCGGGAGATATGCATGTGGAATTCAAAAATTCAAGCTTGCCAAACAAGGTTACACATTCAAATACACGTTTTACCCCTTATCGACATACACAAGAAAATACTACCACCGCCTCCTCTTGTAAAACCCAGCCTTTGATGGAGGGGGCAATGATCGTAACCAACAAACTTCACAAGGAGAATTTGGACCTTAAGAGAGGTTAATAAGTCAACGAGGAGATTTTTATCCTGAGGGGCATCGTCGCTAAAAGGATCACGTCATCATCACCATCACCCAAGAAGGGCGCTTGAGTACATAGGTATGGGCACCACCCTTAGCTTGTTCCAAGCTTGGGGGAGGTGCTTCGATATCGTATCACCATCACTTCTATCATTACCTTCTATCTTAGTTCGATCCTTAGCTATGTCATGATTTAGAGAAATAGTTTCATATTTTCTTTGACTGGCCTTGATTTATTGCTTTGAGATCTATCTATCCTTGTAATCGAGTGTGAGAGTCATATAATAAAGATTAATTGAGTTTGTGTGCCTTACTCTCATGGATCTATCATCATAGCAATGAAATAAAAGAGATAAAAAGAATCATATGCTAATCTCATGAAGAGTAATGACTCCACATAGAAAAAGTATTATAGATAAAAGTTGTTGGGAACAAGCAAACATAGCATTAGTCATTGTTACAATCTAATGCAAGATTATGATGGAGGAGAGGAGACTCACATATAAATACACTATCTTGGACATCTTTTGTGATTATAAACCCTCACCAAATATTATATAATGAGCAAGTGTTGATGTTGAACATGGAACACAAAATAATGATCATGATAGTTTGCATTCACATAGAAGTTATTTTGTTTTGGATCCTCTAACATGTGGTGCTTGCTTTACATCGTTTTCTGGCCAAAAATATTCCGCACTAAGTAGAGATACTACTTGTGAATCCATAACCTTGAAACCTAGTCTCTTGTCATGAGAGTCCACCATACCTACCTATGGATTGAGTAAGATACCTCAAGTAAGTATTCATCAGTGCACCAGGTAATACAAATTTCTCTTACACATGTATGATCTTTTATTGTAAGGGAAAATAAGCTTTGTACAATCTTATGATGGCAAATAGATAAAAGTGAAAGAGTGCATAAGAAAGTTTGCTATCATAAGGAGCAATATAAAGTGATGTTCCTTTGCATTATTTTGCACATCCAACCTAAAAGCGCAAGACAACCTCTGCTTCCCTCTGTGAAGGGACTTTCTTGTATCTTCATGAGTTTACTTTTGTGCAAGAGTCAATAAAGTTATCCCTACTCCAAACTCTTAACTCTCTAGTTGGCAATCATCATGTGTTGGGGATTGATCCACACACACACACACACACACACACACACACACACACACACATATATATATATATATATCCAATTTAATGTAGGAAATCATGAAATAAGTTGAAATTATCCTTGAGGTAAATAAGTTGGGTGGCAGAACAATGAAGCCCATACCTTCCTATGTGTCGGATGAAAACATTAACTCCAAAAACATGCAATGAGCAGTAGCAATTATAGAAGATTAAATGATACTTGAGTATGTGAACTTGCTTATATAGAAAATCTCTTACATGGACTCTCCTGTAAAATTTGATGAATTATGACTGTCTCGATAACTAAGAACATGGTTTGTTGTTTGCCTATAAAGTTTATGCTTCATACTTCAACAATTGTGGATAGATCGTTACTTGTTTATGAGAAGATATATGATGAAAAAACTTTGTGCTATGTTAATATTCATGATGCTCTCATGTCCATATTCTATTTTTATTGACACCTCTCTCTCAAATCATGTGTTCATTATTATCTAGCTTGGCTTTTGCTTAAGGACAAGCAAGGTCTAAGCTCGGGGGAGTTGATACGTCCATTATGCATCCTGAATTCTTATCGATGTCTATGATATTCTTGTCCGTTATTCCCCATTATTATACAATTCTTGTGATTTTTATCTCTTAATATGCAAGTTACACCACAAAGAGGGGAATTATTGGAAACTGGAATTCTGGACGTGAAAACCAAGAAAAGGGGTGAAAAATCAGTCGACTCCAAATGGCCTGAATTTTCACGGAGTGTTTTTACGAAATATATAAGAATATTGGGCCAAAATTTGCTAGAGGGGGGACACCTCTCGGACACAAGCCAACAGGTTGTGCCCACCCCCTAGGTGCCCCCTATTGCCTCATGGTCCACTAGCATGTCTCTCGACCCTCTCTTTTCCTATATATTGTGTTTTGACCTAGAAAAAATCATATTGATACTTTCGGGATGAAGCGCCGCCATCTTGAGGCACAAAATTGGGCACATGCCCTTTGGCTCTGCGGCAGAGAGATTCTGCCGGGGGAATTCCTCTCTAGGAGGACCAATATTATGTCGTCATCACCAAGGCTTCCCACTTCACGGGAGGACCAATATTGATTAACATCTTCACCAACACCATGTCATATCCAAATTCTAGTCCATCTCTTGTATTCAATCTTTGCCTCAAAACCTCAGATTGGCACCTGTGGGTTTCTAGTAGTGTCGATTACATCTCGTAGTTGATGCTTGTTGGATGAGTTGGTGGAAGACATTATGTTCTGATCCTTAATTACTGTTATTATACCTCTGATCTTGAACATGTTGATGAGGTTTGATTAGTTATTATAGTTCCTGATGACATGTGATAAGTCTTGTTATAAGTAATCATGTGAAGTTGGTATTCATTCGACATTTTGATGATGTGTATGTTGTTGCTTCTTTTAGTGGTGTCGTGTGAACGTTGAATATAAGACACTTCGCAATGTTAAGGGCCTAAAGGAAGACATTGTGGAGTAACAAGTAGGGGATGGTTTCGAGACTGACAGAAGCTTAAATACTAGTTTATGTGTTGCTTCATAAGGGGCTGATTTGGATCCATATGTTTCATGCTATGGTTAGATTTATCTTAACTCTTTTTTTGCAGCTAAGGATGCTTGCAAGAGAGGGTAATCATACGTGGGTTTCTTGTTCAAGTAAGAAAAACACCTTAGCACCTGTCCACCAATATACCAAATTATCAAAGTAACGAACGTGAATCAATTCAACATCATGAACCTGACTAGGCAATAATTCCCATGTGTCATCGGGAGTGTTTCCATTATATTAGAGTACTCTTAGGCCTGTCCTTTGCTATAAAAGGATTGGGATACCTTGCTGCACAGTTGCTACTATGGTTACTTGTCACTAGTTACGAATTATCTTGCTAGAAAACTATCTATGACTGTTACTTATAACACTTGCAGAGAATACCTTAGTGAAAACTTCTTATCATTTCCTTCTGCTCCTTGTGGAGTTCGACACTCTTACTTCTTAAAAGGATTACTATTGATCCCCTATACTTGTGGGTCATCAGGCTTCTGTAATGCACAAGATGCGGTACTATCCGCATCATGGCTCAAGGCCCCGATAGGGATAGAAGCGCATCTCGCCGTTTCGCAAGAAGGGATATCACTACAAGTACATGTAAAGATGAGATGAGTATATGGAATTGGCTTACACTCTCCACAAGCTAAATCATGATCATCTAAAATACAATCATCCATAGTAATCATCTACATAAAAGCAGGGTCCAACTATAGGTGAAATCAAACGATAAAAGCGGCATCCATCTTGCTAGCCCAAGCTACCGCCCTGGAACCCATCCTATGATCATCGAGGAAGAAGAACTCAAAATAAAGCAATCATCACTCTCGTGTCAAAGCTTTGCTTTCCCTGTACGTGCATTTGTTCTTGTCGTAATATGTGAGCCACTGAGTATCAGCAATCTCATTACCAAGGGTATCAAGACTAGCAAAGCTTAATCTGTGAGGAATAGATAAGTGGTGGGGCTGCAACAAGCACTAAGAATATGATATCTGGCTCACTTACGAGTACAAAAATAAGAAGAGTGATCTAAGCATAAACATATGTGCACTAGTAATGATCAGTAAGTGATCCTAAACACCTACTTACGAGTCATTCATAACCCTACCGTGTTCTCTTATTGGTTCAAACCTCACAAGAAAAGACGGTCACAGTTACGCACATAGTTGGTGTATCTTAATTGAGTTTACCTGAAGTATTCTATAACTCGGTATATAAAGTTTCAAAATGGCCGCATAACTGTGAGCACGACTTTGTGAAATATTTAACCATGTAGGGGTGCCCCAACTCATCCATCACAAACTAACCACAACCTGCGGTGGAAAACCTCAACCTCGACATAGCCCAAAGTATCCTTGAATCTCGGTGCACAAGACATTCGTTAAAGGTAGAACAAATCTAGCAAGACCACATGACACGTGATACGTCTCCAACGTATCTATAATTTTTTATTGTTCCATGCTATTATATTATCTGTTTTGGATGTTTTATATGCATTAATATGCTATGTTATATTATTTTTGGGACTAACTTATTAACCTAGAGCCTAGTGCCAGTTTCTGTTTTTTTTCATGTTTTTGAGTATTACAAGTAAGGAATATTAAACGGATTCCAAACGGAATAAAATCTCCGGAATGATTTTTCCCGGACGAGAAGAAACCTGTCAGACTTGGAGAAAAGGGGTAGGAGACGTGCCGGGAGACGACAAGCCTGTAGGGCGCGCCCTGGGAGGGGGCGCCCCCTGGCTTGTGTGCCCCGTGCAGGTTTCCTAACCCTAATATTTGTCCTATAAATTCCCAAATATCCCCCCAATACCAGAATGACACCAAAAGATACTTTTCTGCCGCCGGGAGCCTATGTTCCTGTGAGATCCAATCTGGGAGCCTTTTCCGGTAATCTGTAGGAGGGGGAATCGATCAAAGAGGGCATCTACATCAACTACGTTGCCCCTCCAATGATGCGTGAGTAGTTCACCACAGGCCTATGGGTCCATAGCTAGTATCTAGGTGGCTTCTTCTCTCTCTCTCTCTCTTTGTTCTTAAATACCATGTTCTTCATGATCTTCATAGAGATCTTTCTGATGTTATACTCTTTTGCGGTGTGTCTGTCGAGATCCGATGAAATGTGGGTTTATGTTCCTATTATCTATGAATATTATTTGAATCTTCTCTGAATTCTTATATGTATGATTTCATATATTAGCAAGTCTTTTCGAGTTATTGGTTTGGTTTGGCCAACTAGATTGGTAATTCTTGCAATGGGAGAAGTGCTTAGTTTTGGGTTCAATCTTACGGTGTCCTCACCCAATGACAAAGTAGGGTATCGAGGCACATATTGCATTGTTGCCATCGAGGATAAAAAGATGGTGTTTTCATCATATTTCTTGAGTTTATCCCTCTACATCATGTCATCTTACCTAATGAGTTACTCTTGTTCTTCATGTACTTAATACTCTAGATGCACGCACGAGTCGGTTTATGTGTGGAGTAATAGTAGTAGATGCAGAATCATTTCGGTCTACCTGAGACGGACGTGGTGCCTATATGCATAATCATTGCCTTGGATAACTTCATAATTATTTGCTTTTCTATCAATTGCAAGACATTAATTTGTTCACCCACCGTATTATTTTCCTTCATGAGAGAAGCCTCTAGTGAAACCTATGGCCCCGGGGTCTATTTTCCATATTATACTTTCAGATCTATAAACCAAAAATACCAAAAATATATTGCTGTCATTTATTTACTTTTATTTCACTTTATGTTCTAGCAATATTTTCTATCTATCTCTATCAGATCTCATCCTTGCAAATAACTGTGAAGGGATTGACAACCCCTTTTTAGCGTTGGGTGCAAGTGTTTGATTGTTTGTGTAGGTGCTAAGATTGGGGCCTTGCTTGTTCCTCCTACTAGATTGATACCTTGGTTCTCAACAAACCGAGGGAAATACGTATCTACTTTGCTGCATCACCCTTTCCTCTTCAAGGGAAAACCAATGTAAGCTCGAGAAGTAGCAAAAAGGATTTCTGGCGCCGTTGCCGGGGAGGATACATAGCAAGATCAAGCCTACCAAGTACCCATCACAAACTCATCTGTTGCATTTACTTTATTTGCCATTTGCCTCTCGTTTTCCTCTCCCCCACTTCCAAAATGATTTTCAGAAAATACCAAAATGATTTGCCTTTTTATTTGCCTTTTTTTCGTTTGCATCTCTCCTTTCGGATCTCTTACTTGTTTCTATGGCTAGCATTACGACTTCCCCTTGGTCACCAGATTTTTAAGTTTTATACTTCAAACAAAAACAAAGGGAACATTTGAAAGACGCGTGGTATAGGCTAATGGAATCTTATCATATCTTCAACCTAAAAGGAGATGCAAAGGTTTTGCTCAGAATTTTTTACATTGGATTGGCTTTACATCATAGAGAACTCTTAGATTTCACCTCAAAAGGGAATTTTATTGAGTTAAACACAAATGCTAACCTTGGGCCAAATCGGCCTATGATGGGGGCAATGCTCGGAGATGGGCCTTGTGGCCGGTTGTTGGCTGTGCCTGGGCGCGATCCTTGGAACGGTTTGGCTGTAAAGCAGGGGAGGCAGTCAACATAAGGCTCCTAGGTGGCAGGGCGAGCTTTGCCACGGGAGGAGCTGGCTCACGCGGGTGCTGGCTCGGCCATCCTCCTCCTCCTGATCTGGATCAGGATTGAGGGAGGTCGGGGAGGTAAACAGACAGTGGCTGGAGATGCCGTAGCTCCTCGACGGTGAGTGCACGACCAAGAGTGGAGCCACGGCAACCGGGCTCACTGGATCTGGTCGCCGGATCCAGCTTGGAGCTGGGCCGCAGTGACTCGAGATCGTGGGCACGGCAAAGGGAGATAGAGACATGTCAGAACGGGGGAGGGATGACATGTGCGTGCATCACGGACCTTCTGCAGCCGATGGAGCTGTGACATGGCCTCCGGTGAGGGCGGTGTTTCGTGAGGCGAGGCCCATGGCGAGGGCGCATGAGGCAGGGTACGCAGATCCGGGAGCTCAGGGCGAATCGGCGGCGACTGCGGGTTGCCTTTCCCATATGGGCTTGGGACGGTCCCACGCGGGCCTAGGAGGGCCATGACTAGAGGTGGGAGACAAGGAGCGTTTGGTGGCGGTTGTAGAGTGTCTTGACCTGGACAATGAGGCGGGGCTAGGGTTTTCCATTTGGGGGTAGGGTGTAGCATTCCTTATATAGTAGATTTTGCTAGGGTTAGTGTTTTTAGCCCGATTCAAGCCATTAATCGGACTCCTCCGGTCGGAGGCTTAGGGTTTGGTGGGCTAGTGGGTTGTGTTAAATGGGTTGGACTGAGAAGAGAGGGAGGTTTTTGTCCCATGAGGGAGTTTTATAAATCAATAACGTCTGTGATTTAGACCGGCTATAATGCCGCTACAGGTTTATCTGTTTGGGTATCAAACAACCTCGGAATGCGGCAAAATTTGGCAGGCCATATACCTATAATATAATAATACATCACACTAACTTTCGATCCATTTCAAGAATATTTTGATCTGCACTTTAGAAACAGTATTTTCGCGACGCCACGGCCTTGTGCGTGTGTGTTTGGTCTGGAACGGTTGTCGACGAGAAATGGGAGAACCAGTAACTATGAACAGATGCAAGTTTTGAAAAATGAAAGTGGCGGAGTGCCGATGCTATGCAGATGGTGCAAATGATGCAATGATGAATGCGACAAAAAAATAAAAAACACGATGAATCTCGAAATAACTAGAAGTTATCCAGTGCGCCGGTCCCGGGCTGTTACAACTCTCCGCCACTTACAAGAGATCTCAACCCAAGATGTTAGAATGAGAAGAGGAAGATAAAGTGGAAGTGGTAAAACAATGTCACTTCTTTAACAAAGAAATGAAAAAATGAACCTTGGAGGTTGCAAAGACATGAAGAATGGCATGAGGAGCAAGCAAGAATTTGAGACAACCCCGGTTGAAACAAGATAGACAAGGAATTAGAAAAAAGAATTTGGGAAACACTCCGTTTGAAAAGAGAGGCAGAAAATGATAAGATGGAAAGGACTTGAAAAGAGGATACAACAATCCGGTTAAATGGACAAGCAATGAAAATAACATGATCTTGACAACACGAGACGATGGTTCGAAGAGAGTAACATCACAAAGCCTCTGGAACAAAAGAATGGAAAGTATATCGTTGGAAAGAAAAGAACAGAGAAGAAAATGGCAATTTACCACCATTCAACACGGAAAGCATCCTTACAAGGAAGGATTGAATGGAGTTGTTGGAACATCAACAACAAAAGAAAAAGCTTGTTGTGGGCTTATCCTCAAAATTATGAGGTGACAACCGGCACAAACAGAAACAAAGATTGCTTGGAGCACCAAGATATGCAAAACTTCTTTCACCAAGAGGATACATTGGGTATTTGGATCATTGATAAGCACCATGATAGCAACAATATTTAGGAAATGCTTTGAGTAAATCCAATCCAAGATAGCTCCAAGAAAGAAATGATGGGTTTAAATACCTCATTCTTAACAAATTCTCTTCGAGACTCCTCATGAATCAAGAATGCTATAACACCATCTCAAAAGATAAAGGAGAATTATTTGCACTTTGAAACACAAGAAAAAGAATACTTGATCTCCTTCAACAAGAATCTTGAAGAACTCTTCAAGAAAGAATTAAATCCTTAACAAACCACCATGAAGAAACATCGGGATGAACTCCGGAATGAAGGATGATAGAAAAGAATTGTTCATTGCAAAAGAACGAGATTGCGTCATTGCCATGATTTAGATGTACCTTCACGACAATATACTTGAGAAAGCAGTGGGAACTCCGGAAAAGTAAAGATAAACAACTTAGAATAGAGAATTTGATATCATGAACAAGTCCAGAAAAGGATTGAGATCACCTTGATGAAACAAGAACAAGAATTATGTTATGCTTATCCTTCATCAAGTTAGATTGATGACAAGCAACAGATTTTGCATACAATTTATTCTTCCTGAATGAATCGATGATAGGTAGACTTAACTTGAAGATGTCTCCAAGGCCACACCGGCAAGAATTTGGAATAAATGAGGATAGTACAAATGAATGATTCACCATGATCTGTCTAGCAGTAAAGGTAAACAAGGTACCGGAAAGATTTAGATACAAACGATTAAAATATTGAACGAACGAAGAGACATGAATTGAGAGATTTTGAGAATGAAAGCTGAAAGCGGAGAACGAAGAATTCTTCTGAAATTATGTCCATCGGAGGATCAACAAATGAAAACAAGTTTGAAATACTCTGGATTGCTATGGAAGGAATTACTTATGATTGAAAACAATTTGAAAGAATAGAATCAAGCTTGAAACATGAATTTTCACGAGAATGAACCAAGATTTAAGATAAATTCTTCTTCGGTATTGAAACTTGAAGGCGAATACAAGAAACACCACCAAGAATTACTGAGACATTCCAAAACAAAAAAGAATGGTTGAGCCAACGATGAAAATAATACAAAAACGATCTCGGTTGAGGAATATGACTGACATGATTCATTATTATGCCACATTTGAAAAGAACTTGAGATCTCTAGAAAATTTTAGAAGATCCATGTAAGATCCTCGGAAAAACCTGTGGGCTATCGCCCACTCAAAGGAAAAACACCGTTGAAATGATTACTTATAAAGAAATTGCACCCATACAAATTAAGAACTTGGTGAGATGAGACCCTCGAAATAATTGGAAAGGATTTAGAATGAATACATCAAACTTTTGAGATATCTTTAGCACTCCGGATATAATAGAGAGAGCTGAATAAACAAGAGTGGCTTGTGTAAGAATTTCCAATAAGCGAAAGCATTAAATGAATGAAAAAGGCCATGATGAACACCGAGAGGTTGAATCAAATACATCAGGGAAGAAAACGAGAAATAAGAATGATGTACTTAGGACTTAATAATATTCACGATGAATCACCGGATACAATAAGGAAGTTAATATAGCACACACAACAATGAAAAGAAAGGCACATGGATGAAATTTTAATAGTTGAAGAAAAAGGGCGGGTGGGTGGGGAAAACAAAGACAACCTAGATAGATGAAAGAACTACGGAAAGAAATATGAGGATTGATGTTGAAAATATTGGAAAGGATTGAATTATCTTGAAGAGAAGCACTACAAATTGGAAAGAATTGATATGACAACTTGATTGAGCAAAAGGATTAGTACTCACATAGAAATATGAGAACATCGCTTCAGAAAGAGCTGAAATCAACACTTGATATCAAAGCAACTCAAATTACCATACTCCAACGAAGCAAAGGATGAGGCTTGCGAATTAAGCGAGAAACAAATTCATAACAGAGATTTCATCTTGTATTTTTGTGATAAGATTCGGATGGGCTCGATCGTACATTAGATTGACATATTGGAATGACGCTTGAATATTCTCCCTAGGCGTAGCGAACTACAAGGCTTGACGAAGCATACCAAGACTTTCATCTGTAATAAAGACCATGAAGGAATAGAACACTAGATTTTGAACCCCAATCTCACATCATGCGTTTGTTGAAAGATAAGCCTAGGTAACTACTTGAATTCCCACCTAAGAACTCCCGAAATCTTCTACTTATGCAACAGGGTCCAATGGATACAAGGAGAAAAACCTCACACAACTCCTAACATGATACAACGCTCCAAATGTATCACATTAATCAACACAAAACCAGAGGTCTCAGAAACTCATCTACCTCGGACCCTGATAATCACAATGATACTAAGTATGGCAATGCATGTGGTCCCTCTCCCTAGTAGTGGGTGCGATCACACCCTTCTTGCCAGAAATAGTATTGAAGTAATTTCGAACATCTTTGACCAGTGACACTAAGGAAACTGAATGATAATGAGTGTGACAAAACCCCTTGGAGCGCTACTTCGCATGACTTCGTTCACACCGACATCGACATCGTATCGGTTCCAAAATACCAGCGTGATCATAAAAAAAATTCTAGGGAGAAGATGGGTAGAATTAAATTTCCTACGTCATGATTCCTCACTAGAGTAGGGAAGAGGAGTAAAAATAATTCCTACTCTCTCATATATAACTAGACTCAAAATAGTTTTTCACTAGACTCGACTCGGACAGCTTCGATCAATCAAGGGGGCTCCTCGGTCGGTACAACTCTTATACAAGCTTATAAGCCCAAGATGCGATACTATCCTAGTCATGGCTCAAGGCCTAAATAGGGATAGAAGCGCATCTTTTCGTTTGGCAAGAATGGATATCGTTACAAGTACATGTAAAGAAGAGATGAGTACATAAAATCGACTTACACTCGCCACAAGCTAAATCATGATCACCTCACATACAATCATCCATAGCAATCATCATACATAAAAGATGGGTTCGACTATGGTTGAAATAAAATTATAAAAGTGACATCCATCTTGCTATACCAGGCTGCCGACGTGGGACCCATCCTATGATTATCAAGGAAGAAGAAGAAGAACTCCAAATAAAGCAAGCTTCGCTTTCACGTCAATGCATCGCTTTACCTGTACCTACATCTATTGTTGTAGTAATCTATGAGCCATGAGGACTCAACAATCTCATTACCAAGGGTATCAAGACTAGCAAAGCTTAATGGGTGAGGAATGGATAAGTGGTGATGCTGATGCAAGCACTAAGCATTTGATATCTGGCTAACTTACGAGTATAATAATAAAAGAGTGATCTATGCTTAAACATACGTGAACTAGTAACGAAAGAGAAATGATCCTCAACACCAACTTGCGAGTCAATCATAACGTCGTTGTGTTCTCTTCTTCGTTCAAAACTCACAAGAAGAGACAATAACAGTTACACACACGGTTGTTGTATTTTAGTTGAGTTTACTTGAATTTTTCTCTAATGGGGTATTATAAAGTTTCTAAGTTGCCACATAACCACAAGCAGGACTTTTGAAAAGATTTAACCTTACAGGGGTTCTCCAACTCATCGTTCACAAACTAACCACAAGGTTTGGTAGAAAATATCAACCTCGAGATAGCCCAAAGTATCCTTGGAATGCTAGTGCACAAGACATTCGTCAAATGTAAAACAATTCCACCAAGACCTCCTCACGGGTCAGATCCCCATAGGAGTCATGTATCTCGTTCTTAGGGCAGTACCACCTGAGCTAGTGTACAGGGACAAATTAAACACCCAAGTTGCCCCGAGGTGGCCCCACACAGTGCTCTATACTAGACCAGCACCATCAACTGAATTAATCCACAGGTTCATGACACCCTATGCTTTAATAAGGTGTTTAGTATTATTATGTTGGTAAATTTTAGTACCAATGTTGGGCCTTGCTAGAAGAGTTTTATCCCAAAACAAATAATCAAGCGGATCCCCATAACAACCACGAGCATGTTAGGAGCGCTCAATATGGACATAACACCGGTAAATGGAACTAGGGTCATAAAGGTGGACAAAACACCAAGCAGAAGGCCAAGCATTCTAACTTTTACCAAGTGCATAGGTGCATTAAATTATTGTGATATCCCAAAGATATTGTGATATCCCAAAGATATCCATGTTATCACATGGAACAACCTACACCTGCAACTAGCAATGCTATAAGAAGGTTGAGAAAGTGGTAACATATCCAAACAATGGTTTGCTAGGATGTGGAAGGTTAGAGGCTTAGCATGGCATTTTGGGAGGCTTGACAAACAAGTGGTAGGAAGCGAGACATAGCGATAGAATTGAGACAACTTGCATAGCAATGATAGTAGTGGTATCCGAGGTAATGATCATCTTGCCTGAAACCCCTCTTGGAAGAAGATACAATCCATGAAGTACGTGAAGAGGCATAGTCGAATGAATCCGCACACTCTGAAACACTTTCAGAACTCTACCGAGGAGAAGAAAATTCGGAACTAAACAAATGACACGACAAACACCACAACATATTCACAACATGATGCGTAAACAAATATGATGCATGTCCATACAATTATGCAAGGCTTGGCAAAGTGCAAAAAAATAATAATACACATTAAGTGAAGTTCAATGTGCAAAGAGTTGCATAATGAAGAAACTCCACATTTGAAATATTTAGTTCATTCTTGTCTCTGTACCCAACAACTTTAAATATTATTTATGATGGAAAGAGGTGAAGCATAATTAAGCTATCTATCTTTGCATTTTAAAATGATGATGGAAACAACCTATATCATTTTTGAAACTACCCCATATGTGATTTTCGAAATTGGTTCAGATCTGCCTAAAACATATTTTATATTTGTTAAATCAAGAATAAAAATACACCAAGTGATTCTACTTGTCATTCTAGGCAATTTACATATATAAATATTTAAAATGGAACTAAGTTCTAAAAGATATGTGCAACACAAGATAAAATGCCATAAATGCAAAATGCATGCAAACAACAACCACACACATTTTAATCATGGATGCAAAATGATATTATGAATCTAAATGAAAATCTAGTATATTTCCATGTACAACATGTTCAAAATGGAGCCACAGTTCAACAATAACAAGAAACACAAGTTTTAATTACAAACTATCCAAAACAACAACATAGCAATTTGCAACCATCAAAACAACACGCTACATGAACTTAAAATGCACAAACAAGGTATGTGGCAGTAGTATGTTATATGCACAACATTTTATCCGAAAGGGATCATACTGAATAGAGTCATGGATTGATGGCTATGAAACCCATAACATGTCTTAAAAATATAGCAGATACGGACTTAGTGAAAATCATGGAATTTCACAAACAGAGTTAACATGAAGGCATTTTCATCGCAAGATTAAAATAATCTACAGTACTTATCATGGCATAAAATTGCACAACATGGTTGTAGGCCACGTGGACTTTATTTCATTCGACATAAGCATGAGAAAAAGATGCACAGATTCATGTCATTCAGCCACACAAAAGGGCAAGTTGAACTAAACACATTCTTAGACCGAGTGAAAATCTGGGATGCAAAACAATTACCTCATGAAATTGTCTTGGGATGCACAAAATAGTAGCTTAAGAATTTCTAACTGTTCAGAATTTTACATGTACAACAAGTATACATAGCATAGTACAAATTACCCCATTGGCACAAGTTCAAAAGATGCATGGATCATTTATTATGATTTTTGCAAAACGGTACTATTCGTTAAGAGAGAACATATTTAACACAAAGGCCACTTGGGGGAAATAAATGAACATGACATATATCATTTGCATGGAAACCAATGGCATGTTATCAAAGTAGACATATCAAAGGGCAAAACTTACGAAAGAAACATATGCATATGACCTATAGAATAGATGCAATTAGCAAGCAAAGTTGACAAGTTTTTATAGTTTTTAACAATTAAATCATGATGCACTTTTCAACATATATTTAGACACCTAGATGTTTCTTAATATGCATGCAAATGCCGCAATCGTTTAGATCATGTTGTGCAGATGATTTTACATATAAAGTTCATTCCAATCAGATGCACGTCCAAAAAGTTACAACACTCACAAGATGCGTATGTGTTGTTTTAAACACACAATTTTTATCAGGGACTTAGGCATTTTCAGCATTGTTCATCACATAGCTTAATCGAAAAACGACTCATAGGATGGTCAAAAAGTGTACGTTTCTAGAACTTCTAAAATGGTGAAGGGGCATAGGATAGCATCTGGGCTACTCACCAATGGGACTTGGGCCGAAGGCAAGGTAGACCGACATGGGGCGAGCTCGGCCGAACTGAAGCTACCAATCTTGAGCATGGGCGCCATATGGCCATGCGGGTGACATGCAAGGCGAGCGAGTAATCATCCTCCTTGATCCCAACTAGATCGAGGCTGGAAGAGGTGGTGGCGGTCAACGACGCCGGTAGGGCAGTCCAACGAGGTGAGGCACGAGGGGGGATGTGGCACGGGAGGCTCCAGGGTGGCCGGATCCCGGGTGCGGCACGACAGTTAACGGAGCTCCGAGCTCGTCCAAGGTAGCGGTTCCATGCACATCCGAGGAAGAGAGAGAGAGAGAGTTAGAGGGGGTAGATAGAAGAGAGAGGGAAGAGAGGAGATGGCAACCTGCCCACGCGAAGGGGGGGGCGTGCTCCGGGGAAGGTCGAGCGCGGCGGTGGAGTCGTGGCTCGGGAGTGCTTCTCCCTCGAGCGGGACGGATGCGCTCTAGCGCGCGACGACGGCATCGACCCGGGGCCAGGTAGGCCTGCTATGGGCCCGGGTGGGCCCACGCGGTGGTGGAGGCTGGCTGTAGTGCCACTTAGGGGTGGGGTTGTGGGTGGTGCAGAAAACAAGGAGAGCAGAGAATTATTCGAGATTAGCAGGGGTGGAGCTTCCTTATATAGTAGGGGGCTTGGGTTTGATGGGTTTGTATGGGTTTCACAGCCCTCCAATCGTGGTCGAACGACTCCGGTCATGGGGTTAGGCTAGGTGGGTTGTGTTGGGCTGTGTAGATGGGCTAGGTAGGGATGAGAGGGAGGTTTGCGGCCTCACAATAGAGTTTTATAAATTGAAAACGTCCATGGTTTTACCAGCTATAGTGCGCTATATGTTTAACAGTTCAGTTATAAAGCGGACTCCGAATGCGACAAAATTTGGCAGGCGGTCTACCTGCAATAAATTATACCGCACGCCAACTTTCAACCCAATCCAAGAATATTTTTCCCACTTTAAAAATAATATTTTAGAGAAGCCGCGGGATGTGCAAGTGTGGTTGGTCTTGAATTGGTCAACGACGAGAACGGGAATGAACGGATACAAGTTTTTGAAAATTATGGAGATGGAGTGTTGATGCAATGCGAATGATGTGAATGATGCGATGACGAATGTGACAAATAAATAAAACAGATGCTGAATCTCGAAATAACTGGAAGGCATATGGAGCATCTTTCTTGGGGTGTTACAACATCACTCGGGTCCACCTTCCCGGTGAATAGTCGGGATGCACACTCCAAAGCACATCACCGGCACCTGGTTGCAATGGATGGTGGTCACAGGTGGCCACACCTTAGCCTCTTGCTACTTGTGAGCTGTGTTGGGATTTTCCGTGAATAGGAGAGTTGAAGTAATATAGTAGGAGATAAGTATTTCTCTTAGTGAGAACCAAGGTTATCGAACCAATAAGATAACCATGAAAATTCTTGTTGTCATCACCTAACACTAGCGGAGAGATGGCTTGCCACAACTCTTGTTCATGGTGCACCATTTCTCATGAACACCACCGCTAGTATGTTCAAATATTGCTGACGTTGGGTAAATTCGTACGCTATAGCTATTGTTTAGTGCTAGCATTGAACATTAGCCCCGACATTGCTCATAAGGCCTATTAAGCCCACGCCAACACTAGTCGCTTTTAACAGCTCCTGGTGCAGTAAAAATAAAAACTTACCTTTAGTCCTCCTCTTGATCCCCAACTCAACCCGCCCTCCTCTCGATCCCCACTACCGGCCCATCCGATGCTGCTACCGCCCGATGCGGCCCGTGTTAGCCTGATGCCCCCCATCCTCGTCGAAGGAGGAGACGAAGAATCACAAAAATCAGCCATCAACCAACACTCAAGAAAAAGTGCATCAAATCTATCATCCCCACCAAATCTGTACAACATATTGTTTGTTACCACCCCTGGGAGTGGATTGCCCATGCTTAGTTATTTTTAGATTCGTTTGAAATTATGTAGGCATGCTTAGTGAGATCCGAAGATATAGCTGCAGTTGGAATAGTGGGAGTGGAGTGTCCATGCTTAGTTAGTTCAAGATTTAGTTCCCTTTTAGCCCCTAAGCTAGGCAGCCTACCTACTCAATCTTGACAATCTGTCGTGCTGTTTCACCTTTAATTGTGTAGTGGCATCTACATTTTGGTACAAATTGTCATGATAGATAAAAGTATATGCATTTTGGACATTGAATTGACATCTAAGCATGTTATTTGTGACATTTTGGACAAATTGTCATGTGTAGTGTCATCTAAGCATATTATTTGTGAGGTTCATATGAATTCTAAGATATGTGATTACAAACCTATCGAATGCATGTTATTTTTAAATTCTTCATTTTAATTAAGATAGCGAGGTTCATATGATGTGGGGACCCCGACTCATAAGTCGCGATCACCGAATGCATGTGTATAGTGATCCGAGAGATCAATGCTCACTGAACACACAGAAGCTGAATAATAAGTGTCTTACATCCATAGATACCGTGTGGTACAAATAAAGACCATTGAGGTCAAGTCTTACATAGATAGGGCTGTAACGACCAAGATGCGGTCCTTTCCGATCTGGGGGTCGAGGCCCCCGAATAGGAAAGAAGCGCATCTAAGTGTTTTGCAAGCAAGTAAACATAGCACATAATAATAAATATAGTAGACAATCTGGGATTCAACTGTCTTCTTATTAATAATACAGAATACAACACAGATACAAACAAGGTAGTTCCGGTACGGACTACAAAACAAGGAAAATGCTATGCTACCCGCTGCAGGCCCACGATCACGACCACGGCTCAGTCCTCCGGATAGTTCACGTAAAGGCGGTCTGTCTCCTCGTCGTACTGCCACGCCAGCTGGGTGCCGTCGGGATCATCGGACTATGGGGTACCTGTACCTGCTGGGAGTTTCGGAGGAATCTGTGAGCCACGGGGACTCAGCAATCTAAGACCTTGGTGCCAGAACTAGGCATGTTATTGGGTAAGGAAGGGGTGAAATGTTTGAGGCTGCTGCACCCTATGATTGAATAAGTGGCTAACTTACGCGAGAAGGAAGTGAAAGTGGTCTACGCTAACGATCGAGAATACTTGATCAGAAAGTGATCCTGAACACCTACCTATGGCAGTCATAACCCCACCGTGTCCCTGATCGAAGAGAGATCTTCGAAGGGACAGTCACGGTTACGCACACAGTTGGCATTTTTATTAGTTTATGTTTAAGTTCTCTAATACCGGATGTTAACAAAATGTTCCAAGTTGCCACATAACCGCGGGCACGGCTTTCCGAAAGATTAAACCCTGCAGGGGTGCTCCAACTAGTCCATCACAAACGAACACAGGCCGCAAAGGCATCCTCTATCATGAATCTCGTGATCTCGTCGGATTCCTTAGAGGAAAACCTCAACTCTGGGTGAAACCAAAGCTTCACTGGGATTCCTATACGCAAGATATACCGCTAAGACAAGACAAGGCTAGCAGGACCTCCCGTCGGGCCGACGACCCTGATAAGAGCCGCGTATCTCAGTCTCAGGACACGACAGATGAGCTAGACGTCGGGATGGCTAAACCTCTGGGTGACCAGTGGGGCCCCGGACATCGCTCAGGTGGGACCAACACTCATGGGGAGCACTGGCCCGGGTTGTTGATTAAATTCCTCGGGGTAGCCATTCCCTATGCAGATTATTATGTGATTAGCAGTTTAAAACCAAAGTTGGGTCCTGCCGGACAAGCCTTAACACTACGCGATTTATCAAGGGGGTCCCCATAACAACCCCGAACGTGTTAGGAGCGATCATTATGGAATCAAACACCGGTAACTGGTAACTAAGGCGGCAATAACGGAACAAGTCACCCGGAAAAAGGCTAGGCCTCCCGTCATTTACCAAGTATATAGATACATTAATTAAATAACAGAAATTAATATAATGATATCAATCTCATGTCATCACATGAGTTTAAATCACTTGCAACTAACAACGCTAACATTAGTAGCTGAGCAAGCCTACCTAGCCATGCAAGTTTGCTAGGAAAGGGTAAGGTGTTTAGGCTCATGGCATATGAAGAGGCAATATATTTTCAGTGGTAGGCAGCGAGCAATATGACGTGGAATCGAAACTAACATAACAGGTCTAGATATGGGATCAAGGTCATGTCATCTTGCGTGTGATATCCTCAGCTTGGAATGGTTCTGGATCGTCCTGCACGTACTCTCCTGACTCCACGTAATCGGTCTCCGCTCCCGGTGCTAACCAACACAATAATAACAGCCAATGAACAGCAGCACCACAAAATGCAACAATCACAGGATGCATGAGATGAAAGTTGAGCATGCACCACTATTTCTAACACTAGCACAAGCAAGATACACTACAACAAGTTCCTGGACAGAACTTTGCACTAAACTATTTGGACATGCATGGGAATGATATGAACAGATGCATCTCGTAAAAACGGTGCAAAACCATGTAAAGAACTTTGCAAACGGAGCTACGGATCAACAGGAATCAACGAAACACGATATGAAGCCCTACGTGAAAGATTCATCACCACACACACAATTGGCACAAATCTGGTGTTCCCAGGTTGCCAAGACATATATTAACCCAACATGAATGAAATGGAGCAAGGTAGAACACCCCAACAACAATTAAACACAAACTTTGAACAAAATGGCAAAACTACGCAATCTGCCAGTTTCTGCATCTTAGCTGTTTGTGAGCCACATGCAACATAGCTACAGGTCTTCAAATATGACAAATAATATATGTCGCTGTTTCCAACCAAGAACACTACAAGCTCCAGCAATAATCACAGCAAAAGGAAATAAACTCTAGAAGATACAAGGCCACAAACTTTCCCAAAACCATCAGTTCTCAGGGACTTAGTGAAAATTCCTGCACCTGAGTTTCTGTTTCTGTTCTGAAGCTTTGTGACAGCAACCAAACCACAAGCTACTGGACTCCAAATGACTTGAAAATTGACAGGAAGCTTCACAAACATCCCAGGTTCAAAACACTAGCAGTGAACTAAGTCCAGTTCTCAACAGAATGACCAGCACAACCTTATCTACAGGGGAAGAAAATGTTTTCAGCATTCCAGACTTGGTGAAATTTTCAGAGTTCAAAAATCTGGAATTTTCCAGCCACATGCCCACTTTGTCTAGGCATAGTTTGCACACACATGTCACCAAGAGGTGATTGACACCACTATGGTGTTGAGTACAAACCCCTACTACTAACACACAAAATTCATGCCCTTGGGCTCCATCTATACCATGGAAACAAAGCCCAAACTTTCAACAAAATGAAAAGGCAACTCCATAAGGTTTGCTTATGAGATGACAATTACATAGGAGAGTTTCATGTGCACAATGACAAAGTGACATGGGGGTTTGAACCCCATGTTTGTGTCATGCACATCAACAACACCAACCCACACAATACCTCACTAGCACTAGCATCAAGCTCAACACAAAGGTAACTCTAAGCTAACAAAAGAGTATGCACACCCCCACATATGGGAATGTGATGGTGCACATTCTCACAAGCATCACTAGGATCTTCCTAGTATTCATTTCATCCTCAATATGCAACCCCCACAACAATCTACCTTAGCTAAACTAGGAAACCACACCTACACATGCTAACATAGAAAGTCACCTAGAACTTCACATCACACCAAGACATGTGGTGAGGGGGAGGCACCCACACCCCACTAAATCTATGCAGACAAATAAAACTACAAGATCAACTTTGACCCTCTTAAGCTCAAAAGATGTGACCAACCATGTGTAGCTAGTGCCTCTATCACCCCTTAAAAACATCTCTCACAAGAAAAGCACATCACAAGCACACACCCCTACCAAGTGTTCTTCACACTACTAGATGTAACCCACAAAGGTTTACAAAGCTAGCAATACAACCTCTATCATCTTGCAAGTGTGCAACACACACACGAAGGACCCTGTTCCTAACTACACTAGCAAGGGAAAAGATGATAATACCATCTTGCTGCCCAACACAAGGGAGGGGAAGAACAAAAAATAAAAAGTCAGCAAAGGAAGATAGCAAAACTAATGCCAGGGGTCCTCGGATTCGATCCCTGTACCTCCTGGTTTACCAGAAACCATCTAGCCACTGCACCACCTGCGCTGCTGTCGACAGGAACGTAGCAGGAAACAAAAGAACTTGCTTCACTGGCACCGAATAGCAAAAGAAACCAAAAAAATATGCCGAGAGGGGGATCGAACCCTGAACCTCTCATCAGGCACGCATGAGATCGACCGCTGGGCTACGAAGAGGTATCTGACAGAGGGGGATTCCCATACAGGTAAGACTACTAAAATTTGACTCCTGTCTACAGAGAGCGCCGGCGACAGAGAAGACTGGCGGCTGCCCGGTTGCCGGCGCTGTCGTGCGGCGCTACCGGCGACGAGGGGGGGTTCCCTCTGGCCACGGCGCTACCGACGAGAGGGGGGAGGAAGCCCCTGCTACAACCCCTTTCCAACAACAGCAACACACAACGCAAACTCGACCCTGCACGCACACACAACCACAACCTCCTGACGAACAGCGGCAGAGAAGAACGACGAACTCTGCCGCGGATCTGGACCGGACCGAGGAGGAGGAAGCACGGGGCAGCGGCCCTCACCTTGGGGAGAAGAGGGAGCGCCGGACAGGAAGGAGGAACGCCGGAGGCGAAGAAGAAGAGCTGATGCAGTTCGCCCGGTTCGCCCCGTTGACGAAGACGAGCTCGACGGGGGGGTCGCTCCTCGGGGTCCTAGCACCGGGAATGGGACGCGGGGAGCCGCCCCGAGCTCCCGGACATGCGGCCGTGCCGCCCAACGACGCCCGCGGGAAGACGCCGGCGACTCTCTCTCTCTGCACCCTATGCTAGCTACAGGTAGCTCACCTGAGAGGAAAGGAATAGATGGATATGGGGTTGGGAGAGGTGGCGGCGGCGGCTGAGGGGAGAAGGGGAACCCTAGGCTACGGGCATGGACGCCAACGCATCTTATAGGGGGACCTCGACGTGCTGCTCATGGCGCCGTCAGCTCTCTCTCTCTCACACATGCTGACGGAAAGAGGACAGCGAGGGAAGGAGGAGGACGCCGTCAGGAAAGAAAGGAAAGGAGAGGGCTTCGCGTGGGCTCTCTCTGGAGGGAGCAGCTGGGCCGGAAGGGGAAGGAGGCCCATGCTGTCCAGGGCAAAGAAATAAAGCTGGGAGGGGAATTTCTTATTAGCTTTAAAACACCCACAGAGAAAAAAATAACCCACAAAATAATCTACTGTGGCAAAAATTCAAAAGGAAAAATCTGCTGGACATAAGGAATTATGGCCCAACAGGGAAAAATAGGAATGCAATATTTGGAGATGTTTGAAATAAATGCAAAACAGTAATTAACCTACTGTTTTGAGTTTATTTGCACCTCTAAAAATCAAAGAACAAACCAGAAAAATTGCACCCCCTCATAAGCACATTTTTATCTAACCACCAGACATTTTAGAATCATTTTTGGGAAGAAGGAATTTTGACATGAATAAAAATAGGAGGGAAAGGATTTTAAAAGGCAAGAGCTTAATATGATTAGCACTCACTCCTACATCACACACACCATTATCACATGCATCACAAGGTAGTGCAAAACCACCACTTAACCCTAGCAAGATCACATGCACTCTCAACACCACAACACTACTCCTAGTAAAATCAAATGCAACATGATCATGGCATGCAATCATAAGGTAAGGCAAGGAATGATATGTTATGCATGCATGCAAGGGAAGTAAGCACTAAGGAACACACATGAAATCATGGCACAAAAATGATATCATCACAATCTCTGGCAAGGTGGCCCCACATGGAAGGTTACAAAAAGGGAAAGTCCTACACTTGGGGCATTACAAGGGCCTTGAAGGCCAACAGACCAAACTTAACTAGCAGCGGAAATCTTGAACGGAAGCTTGAACCCATGCCATCTGCCTTAACCCTACATGCATTCTGAGTGGGAAGCGTCCTAGTTCGCATGTTCGTCACCAACAAACTCTTCGCCAAACTCCTACTCTTCCATGCCTAGCCAATTAAATAACCAGTGGAAAGCCAATGAGTACTTTGAATGTAATCGCAAGCAACCCGCATGTCATGGAACAAGGTAATAGTAATGCATGATACAACTTGCAGAAAGCTAATTTTTTGAGTGCAATGGTACGATCGATAACTTAAGAAGGCATGCATCATGGGGAACCTGCTACCCATAAGAACAAATTACAGATATCAATATTAACCGGGACTGAACGTCACATCTCATGTTCACCCATCATGCCAAGTCGTCTGAAGTAGCTCAAGTGTCACACCTTCATCTTTATCACGCACACACACAAAGTTGTGAAAACATATGAACATAGTATAAGCAGGACCACCAACTGTTCATGACCGTGGACACGACTATTCGAAAAGTTTTACAATGTGCATAGGTTGCGCACTTTACCCACAAGACTCGGGAAACTTCTGTGTCATTCCATGACTCACGGTATTTCCATACCCGAGGTAAGTTCCCGAACATTGCCTTTCTCTTGATGATACTAACAAGGAATCCACTCATTGGCACACAGGCCACCTGATGTACATCACAAGTAACATCCATATAGGGGCCAAGGGTGTGCCCAGTGTGTGTAAAAACAGCCCATGGTCGTCCTTTCCCGCACGACCCCGTCTCGAGAGTGACCACGTCACTCCCACCACTAGTAATGTGGCCTCTGTGCTAGTACCGACAAAACTAATCAATAAAGCCCCGTCCCATAAGGGGTATCGTGGTTGGTCATGTAAGGTTGGGACGGTCAGCACATCTTAAATCTAATCCGTTTTCGAGAAAACACACACACACACACCTTGCCTCGGTAAACCACTTCTTTATCAAGTGGTTACCAAACACATCACCATCTCCCTCGAGTAGTAGTTGCATCCAACGAGGTTCTAGACTTATCTTTGAAAACACCATTGTTTCTGACACATGCATAATCCCTTCCCTTTTCCTAGCATCTACTAGCATCCTAACTACTTCCCACCTGCACAACCCTCATAAGATGGTAGGGTCATGCCCAATGCAACTATAAACAAGGAAATATCGGAGCAGGCTACCAAGGTGGTTACTGATTCAACATGATTTAGATGCAACAAATAAAGTGCGATATGGCATGCATAAAAATGGTTTCAAAGTCATGGTTAAAGGGTTGATTGCCTTGCTCAACAAAGTCTCCGGGTCTTCAAAGTATTTTGGTCCAGGCCCTTTCTGAACAACACAATCTATTCGTAAGAATAAAACGAGCAAAAATATAAGAGCACGACAAAAATAGAGAAAATAAATCACTTAGAAAATGTCAAATCATTTTTGTAAATTACTAGAATGAGTATAAGTATTGTAAAAATTATTATGTTTTAGTTTTCAAGTTTAAAAGTTGTGAAAAGCAAGTTAACAAAAGTTAAAATACTTTAAACAAGGTTTTAATATAAAACAATGTCTAAAACTCTTTTCAAAAGTTGCACAAGTGGCACTATTAAATAGGTTGTATTACTAATTTTTTTAGAAATTGGAATCAGTGGATTTGGATAAATATTCTAGGCAGAGAGATTTTTGGAACTAAAAGCTAGAAAAGAAAAATAAAAAGACACTATGCCCTGGGGTATTGCCAGCCCAGCTGAACCGGCCCAGCCAGCGAACCTGGCCCGAGCGAGCCAAGCGCGTGCACGCCGTCAGGTTTGAACCTGAGACGCGGGGCCCAGTGGTTGACAGTAGGGGAGGGGAACAAAGAACGAGGCCAATGCTGAGGAGTGGGGTCCCCATGTCGGGGTCGTCGTCAACCTCTCACCAGAGAGGAGCCGGAGATCACCGGCGATGAAGGAAGGCACGACGGGGTGAGCTGGCAACGGACACGGAATCGATGTGATGTCGCCCACTGGTAGGTGGAGGAGTTGGTCGCCAAGAGGCCCTCGGTCGCTGACGACGAGGAGGCCGCATGGGAGGAGCTCGGGAGGTGCTTGCTCCGGTCGATTCCGACCGAAATCTGCACGGGGGAAGAGGGGGAATGGCGCCACTAGAGCAAGGTGTTCCAAAGGGAGAGAGAGGAGAGCCGGGGGAGGTTTCTACCCGAAGATCAACGAAGTCCCGATGCGGTGGAGCCTCGGGCAAATCCGAGCACAGGGGCTATGAGGGGAGGTAATAACGGTGTGGGGCTTGACTAGGGGGGAGGGAGTTAGTGCTATCTCTCGAGCTTGCGTTGGTTTTCCCTTGAAGAGGTAAGGGTGATGCAGCAAAGTAGATAAGTAATTTCTCTCAGTTTGTTGAGAACGAAGGTATCAATCCAGTAGGAGGAACAAGCAAGGCTCCAATTGTACTACCTGCACAAATATCAAACACTTGCACCGAACGCTATAAAGGGGTTGTCAATCCCTTCAGAGTTATTTGCAAGGATGAGATCTGATAGAGATAGATATAAAATATTGATAGATCTGAAAGTAAAACTAAAGTAAATAAATTGCAGCAAAGTATTTTTGGTATTTTTGGTTTATAGATGTGAAATATAATATGGAAAATAGACTCGGGGGCCATAGGTTTCACTAGAGCTTTCTCTCATAAAGGAAAAATAATACGGTGGGTGAACAAATTACTGTCGAGCAATTGATAGAAAAGCAAATAACTATGAAGATATATAAGGCAATGGTTATGCATATAGGCATCACGTCTGTATCAAGTAGACCGAAACGATTCTGCATCTACTACTATTACTCCACACATCGTCTGACTCCTTCGTGCATCTAGAGTATTAAGTTCATGAAGAACAGAGTAACGCCTTAAGTAAGATGACATGATGTAGAGGGATAAACTCAAGCAATATGATGAAAACCCCATGTTTTTACCCTTGACGGGAACAATACAATACGTGCCTCTCTACCCCTACTGTCACTCGGTGAGGACACCGCAAGATTGAACCCAAAACTACGCACTTCTCCCATTGCAAGAATTACCAATCTAATTGGCCAAAGCAAACAAATAATTGGAAGACACTTGCAAAGATATGAAATCATGCATATAAGAATTCAAAAGAGACTCAAAATAATATTCATAGATAATCTGAACATAAACTCACAATTCATCAGATCTCGATAAACACACTGCAAAAGAGTATTACATCGGATATATCTCCATGAAGATCATGAAGAACATGGTATTGAAGATAAAAGAGAGAGAAGAACCCATCTAGATACTAGCTAGGTACCCATAGGTATGCGGTGAACTACTCATGCTTCATCAGAGGGGCAATGGAGTTGATGTAGATGCCCTCCGTGATCAATTCCCTCTCCGGTAGATTACGGGAAAAGGCTCCCAGATTGGATCTCTCGTAAACAGAGGCTCCCAGCATCGGAAAAGTATTTGCGTTCCTATTTTTGGCGATATGGGAATATTTGGGAATTTACAGGCCAAGAATTAGGGTTAGGAGACCTGCAGGGGGCCCACAAGCCAGGGGCGCAACCACCCCCCGAGGGCGCGCCCTGCAGGCTTGTGGCCTCCCGGCAATTGTCTTTCCCCCTACTCCAAGTCTGTTGTGTGTCTTCTGGTCCAAGAAAAATCTTTCCAGAGATTTTATTCCGTTTGGACTCCATTTAATATTCCTCATATGCAATATTCAAAAACATGGAAAAAACAGAAACTGGCAATAGGCTCTAGATTAATAGGTTAGTCTCAAATATAATATAAAACAACATATTAATGCATATAAAAAATCTAAAACATATAATATAATATCATGGAACAATCAAAAATTATAGATACGTTGGAGACGTATCAGCATCCCCAAGCTTAATTACTGCTCGTCCTCGAGTAGGTAAATGATAAAAACATATTTTTTCATGTGGAATGCTACCTAACGTACTTATCCATGTAATATTCTCTAATGTGGCATGAATATTTGGATCCATAAGACTCAAAACAAAAGTCTATATTGACATAAAAACAATAATACTTCAAGCATATTAATAAGGTAATTGCTTCCTTTCGAAATAGCATGGTCTTAGAAAGTTATCCCTACAAAATCGTATGGTCTGGCTATGCTCCATCTTCACCACACAACGTATCTAAATCATGCACAACCCCGATGAAAATCAAGCAACCGTTTCACACTTTTTGTGTTCTAAAACTTTTCAACTCTCACGCAATACATGAGCGTGAGCCATGAATATAACACTATAGGTGGAATAGATTGTGGTGGAGGTTGCAAAAAGAAAGGAAGAAGATAGTCTCACATCAACTAGGCTTATCAACGGGCTATGGAGATGCACATCAATAGATATGAATGTGAGTGATTAGGGATTGCCATGCAACAAATGCACCAGAGCTATAAGTGTATGAAAGCTCAAAAAGAAAACTAAGTGGTTGTGCAAAAGATGTAATTCCACTAGTTATACGAAAGTGACAAAATAGGAGACTCTCTATGAAGAACATGGTGCTATTTTGGAGCACAACTGTGGAAAAAGATAGTAACATTGTCCCTTCTCTCTTTCTCTCATCTTTTTCTTTTCTCTCTCTTTTGTTTGGATGGGCTTCTTTGGCCTCTTTTATTTTTTATGGGCTTCGCTGGCCTCTCTTATTATTTGTAAAGTCCGGAGACTCATCCCAACTTGTGATGGAATAGTAGCTTCCATAATCCTTTTCTCACACGGGACAATGCTCTAAGAATGCAAATCATCACACTTTTATTTACTTACAACTCAAACATTACAACTCGATATCTAGAACAAAGTATGACTTTATAAGCAATATGGAAGTGATGGTGTGTGTTACAAAAACTGGACGGTGGTGTTGCATGGAAATATATCTCGGAATGGCTATGAAATGCCATAATGGGTAGGTATGGTGGCTAATTTTGAAGAAAATATATGGTGGCTGTTTTGAGGAAGGTGGGTCTATTGTACCGGCGAAAGTTGCGCAGTACTAGAGAGGCTAGCAAATGTGGAAGGGTGAGAGTGCGTATAATCCCTGAACTCAACATTAGTCATAAAGAACTCAGATACTTATTGTAAAAGCCTATTAGTTATCGAAGCAAAGTGTTAGACGCATGCTCCTAGGGGAAGGGTTGGTAGGAGGTAACCACCGCACGATCCCGACCTCCACACAAAGGTTGGCAATCATTAAACAAATCATGCTCCGACTTTATCACATGGCGGTTCACCATACGCCCATGCTAAGGGAATCACTAGCTTAAAAACAAGATTTTTTTTCTAATTCACAATTACTTACTAGCATGACTCTCATATGACCATCTTCACATCTCAAAACTATATGCAAGGAATCAAACTTCTCATCATATTCAATGCACTTAATATGAAAGTTTTATTATATCCCTCTTGGATGCCTATTATATGAGGACTACATTCATAACCTAAACCAATTACCATTCATTTTAAAGAACTCTCAAAAAAATGTAAGTGAAGTACGAGAGTTTAATAATTTCTATAAAACAAAACATCGTCGTGCTCTAGAAGATATAAGTGAAGTACTAGAGCAACATTGCCTAGCTCAAAAAATATAAGTGAAGCACAAAGAGTATTCTAATAAATTCACGATTCAGCGTGTCTCACTCAAAATATTTGGGCATCAAGGATGATTGTGGCAAACTAAAAATTAAATACTCATGTCATACAAGACGCTCCAAGCAAAACACACTTCATTGGTGAATAAAAATATAGCCTCAAGTAAATTTACCGAGGGATTGAAGACGAAAGAGGGGATGCCTTCCATACCATCTCCAAGCTTAGGCTTTTACCTATATTTGAATATGGCTTGGGGTGCCTTGAGCATCCCCAAGCTTAGTCTCTTGCTACTCCTTATTCCATAGTCCTTCAAATCTTTACCCAAAACTTGAAAACTTCACAACACACAACTCAACAGAAAACTCATGAGATCCGTTAGTACAAGAAAAATAAATCACCACTTTAGGTACTGGTGTGAACTCATTCTGTATTTAATTTATGTAATATTTACTGTATTCCAACTTCTCCATGGTTCATACCCCCCGATACAACCCATAGATTCATCAAAATAAGTAAACAACACAAAGAAAACAGAATATGTCAAAAACATAAGAGTCTATAGTAATCTATAAACTTCGAATAATTATGTAACTCCAAAAATTCTAAAAAATTAGGAAAATCAAGGCAATTTTTATATCAATCTTGTGTAAAAAATTCATATCAAAAATCACGTTCTAGTGAATTTACAAAATTCCTCGATTGAGAGCCAAAGATTTCGTTTTTTAGCAAAATCAACTTGCAAACACAGCAGACCATCCCAAAGGTATTACTTGGCTCAAACACTAAGTGAAATAAGAAAACACAATTATTATAGAGGTATTAATGTGTGAAACACTCAAAAATAGAAGCAAAAACAAAAAAGATAAAAATAAAATTGGGTTGCCTCCCAACAAGCGCTATTGTTTAACGCCCCTAGATAGGCATACTGATTTCAATGATGCTCGCATAAAGGTAAAGAACTAGAAAATAAACAAAGCATCATGAATCTCATGGAAAGCTTATTTAAGTCTACCCCACTTCCTATGCATAGGTATTTTGTAAGAAAACGAATTATGGGAACAAGAATCAATTAGCATAGGAAGGGAAAACAAGTATAATTTCAAAATTTCCAACACATAGAGAAGAAACTTGATATTATTGCAATATGTAAAAGCATATGTTCCTCTCTCATAATAATTTTCAATATCATCATGAATAAATTCAACAATATAGCTATCACATAAATCATTGTTTTCATGATACACATGCATAAAAGTCTTACAATCTTCCAAGGTAGTGGGATTAACATTAACAAAAGTCATGACCTCTCCAAACCCACTTTTATCAAAAAATTCATAAGATTGAACATTCTCCAAATATGTGGGATCTAAAGTTGACACTCTTACAAACCCACTTTCATTATTATTGCAAACACTATTATCAAGATCACATTCATCATGAGGCTAAAATAAATTTTCCAGATCATAAGAAGAATCACCCCAATCATTATCATTGCAATAAGTAGTGGACATAGCAAAATTAGCATCCCCAAGCTTGGAGTTTTCCATATTATTAGCACATTTGAAATTAATAGAATTTTTAGTAACATCATTGCAATCATGCTTTTTAATCAGGATCTATCATGAATCACTTTATAAATGTCTTCTTTCAACACTACATCAAAAATTTCAGATTCATGATTTTCAAACAAAACGTCATAGAGATAATCAAGTACAGTAAACTCAATAGCAATTGGTTCATCATAATTGGATCTCTTGAAAAGATTAGCAAGTGGATGAGGATCCATATCAATAGATTTTTAGCAAGCAAAGATGTAAGAAAATAGAAGGCACATGGTAAGACAAGTAGACAAAAAGAGATTTGGCGAGGAAAAGGCGAATAAAACGGCAAATTGGTGAAGTGGGGGAGAGGAAAACGACAGGAAAATGGCAAATAAAGAAAATGCAAGAGATGAGTTTATGATGGGTACGTGGTAAGCTTGATCTTGGTGTGTATCCTTCCCGGCAACGGCGCCAGAAATCCTTCTTGCTACGTCTTGAGCTTGCGTTGGTTTTCCCTTGAAGAGGAAAGGGTGATGCAGCGAAGTAGATAAGTATTTCCCATAGTTTGTTGAGAACCAAGGTATCAATCCAGTAGGAGAAACAAGCAAGGATCCAATAGTAATACCTGCACAAATATCAAACACTTGTGCCCAACGCTATAAAGGCGTTGTCAATCCCTTCAGAGTTATTTGCAAGGATGAGATCTGATAGAGATAGATATAAAATATTGATAGATCTGAAAGTAAAACTAAAGTAAATAAATTGCAGCAAAGTATTTTTCATATTTTTGGTTTATAGAGCTGAAAATATAATATGGAAAATAGACCCCGGGACCATAGGTTTCACTAGAGGCTTCTCTCATAAAGGAAAATAATACAGTGGGTGAACAAATTACTGTCGAGCAATTGATAGAAAAGCAAATAATTATGAAGTATCTAAGGCAATGATTATGAATATAGGCATCACGTCCGTATCAAGTAGACCAAAACGATTCTACATCTACTACTATTACACCACACATCGACCGACTCCTGCCTGCATCTAGAGTATTAAGTTCATGAAGAACTACGTAACACCTTAAATAAGATGACATGATGTAGATGGACAATCTCAAGCAATATGATGAAAACCCCATGTTTTTACCCTTTATGGTAACAATACAATACGTGCCTCGCTACCCCTACTGTCACTAGGTGAGGACACCGCAAGATTGAACCCAAAACTAAGCACTTCTCCCATTGCAAGAATTACCAATCTAGTTGGCCAAACCAAACAAATAATTTGAAGGGACTTGCAAAGATATGAAATCATGCATATAAGAATTCAGAAGAGACTCAAATAATATTCATAGATAATCTGAACATAAACTCACAATTCATCGGATCTCAAAAAACACACCGCAAAAGAGTATTACATCAGATAGATCTCCATTAAGATGAGGAAGAACATGGTATTGAAGATCAAAGAGAGAGAGAAGCCATCTAGCTAGTAGCTATGGCCCCGTAGGTCTGTGGTGAACTACTCACGTTTCATCAGAGGGGCAATGGAGTTGATGTAGATGCCCTCTGTGATCAATTCCCTCTCCGACAGATTACCCAAAAAGGCTCCCAGATTGGATCTCTCGGAAACAGAGGCTCTCGGCGGCGGAAAAGTATTTGTGTTCCTCTTTTTGGCGATACGGGAATATTTGGGAATTTATAGGCCAAGAATTAGTGTTAGGAGACCTACAGGGACCCACAAGCTAGCGAGGCGTGACCACCCCCAGGGTGCGCCCTGCAGGCTTGTGGCCTCCCGGCAATTACCTTGGCCCCTACTCCAAGTGTGTTGCGTGTCTTCTGGTCCAAGAAAAATCTTTCTGGAGATTTTAGTCCGTTTGGACTCCATTTAATATTCCTTATCTGCAATATTCAAAAACATGGAAAAAACAGAAACTGGCACTAGGCTCTAGATTATAGGTTAGTCCCCAATATAATATAAAAAACATATTAATGCATATAAAACATCCAAAACATATAATATAATAGCATGGAACAATAAAAAATTATAGATACTTTGGAGACGTATCAACATCCCCAAGATTAATTACTCCTCATCCTCGAGTATGTAAATGATAAAAACATAAATTTTGATGTGGAATGCTACCTAACATACTTATACATGTAATATTCTCTAATGTGGCATGAATATTCAGATCCATAACTCAAAACAAAAGTCTATATTGACATAAAAACAATAATACTTCAAGCATATTAATAAGGTAATTGCTTCCTTTCGAAATAGCATGGTCTTAGAAAGTTATCCCTACAAAATAGCATCAGTCAGTATGGGGAGAGATGGGCTCGAGGAAGCCCTTTTTATAAGCTGCACGCGGTCCACCGAGCGTTGGTTCACCGGAGAGGGTGTAGCCGAGGTCAGAGGCCAACGGAGAAGCCCAGACTGGCTCAGGGGTGCATCTGGATGCCGTGCACGTCATAGGGAGGGAGAGAAGAGGCGGGAATGCGCACGCGTGCGAGGGCAGCAATTAGCCAAGAGGTGCAACAATGGCGAGCGTGTGGAGACCTGTTGGAGGGAGAGATAGAAGAGGGTCGTAAGGAAGGCCTATCCCGGACGTTGATGCGCATCGTCTAGCATGAGGGGAGTGACTTGAGGCGGCCATGAGATGGGCATTGAGCAAAGTGAGCTCTTCGGTTTCCTGTAGCATGCTCTAGAGCATGTTTTTGGCCGGCATGATGATGCCACCGATGCGCTCTGGTGCAGCCACTAGTGCCCATTTGTTGCAGGGGATTAAACTAAGGGGAAAAGAGCTTGGGATGCTCTCGTTACAGGCTGGGGAAGAGGAAAGGCTGAAGGAGAAGATAAATTTCTTGTCGAGAGGGGTGCAAGTGGATTTTCACCTCCTCAATCATGCAGCCAGATGTTGGGGTGTCTACTGGAGATGCCTTGGGTCTCACGGGAGATGTGGTAAATTTTTTGGGGCCAGGAGAATAAGTTAAGTGGTGAAACCAGCCACTTTGCAGAATCACGAGAAGGTGTTTGATCAGTTTTGGGCAACATAACCTTGCACATTTATCGTGATATTTAACATGATTAAATGGTGGGAATAATTGAGCTTTATCACCAACTTTGGGCTCATTTGAAAGAAGTTGGCAATGCAAACATAGCAAACACTAGAAATCAACAAAATCAGGTTTTTGTAGATATAGCTGGGAAAATCAATTCCCACTAATGCACAAGTTGGTGTAGCACCCTTATTTTGGGCCTAGAACAATCCCACAAAGTCTGAGAGCAATTGGACAAACTTGGCAATGTAGAGTTCCTCAATTTTGGTTCTAGACAGACAGGGTTTTGGAATATTTTGGTGACCCAAAACAAATTGGGTTGAGATGAAACTTGACAAGATCATCACATATTGCATGTGTGACTTGCTAGAATTTTCCTGGAAATTATTGAGAATATTTCCTATGGAAATATTACAAAAGCTTAAAATAGGCACAAGGGATTTGAGGGGTTTTGTCCAATATTATGAACATGACCATGTGTTGAAACTCTTATATATAGAAAATATATGTCCAGTGAGTTTCCCTAAATTTTCTCAAATATTTTTGAAGGACGAAAATTGTTTCCTTCATAAAAGACCATTTCTGGCCTCAGAAAGAGATATTTAATTAAAATAGGAAAATGACTTTAAGAATAATAATTGTATGGTTTTCACAAGTCCTTTTGATAATAGGATCAAAATAAAGTCTTTGGGGCAAAAGATTCATCCTGAATAGAGGACTTGTAGTACAAATCTCAACTCGGGGTTTTGAAGGCTTAAAATAAATAAATGCTTTTTGGTCAAAATAATATTTTGTAAAAATTGTTTTGGGTCTATACACATGGTATCATCATTGGGCAAGGATTTGGAGAAGTAAGATGAGTATTAGGAGAGGGAATAACCTTTGTGAGTAGAAACCCAAATAGGAAAACAAGCACATAGCAACCAAATCAATCATCACATGCACACAAAAATTACAAGAATATTGTCCGTGAGATTCCTAGGCTAAGCGCTAAAGTGATAAGTTAACTCTGGTTTAATGTAGTCTTCACGCTCCCATGTTGCTTCTGCTTTTGTGTGGTTGCTCCATGGGACACTGAAGTACTTGATGGTGCGGCTTCGGGTGGAACGCTCGGCTTCATCCTAGATGCGAACGTGTGTCTCACGATAAGTGAGGTCTTGGTGAAGATCGATGGATTTATTATCGATGTCCTTGTAGATATCTCGACGGTTGGGAACTTGAAGGAATTTCCGGAGTTGTGACACATGGAAAATGTTTTACACATCCGAAACCTCCGGATGTAGCTCCAGCTGCTAGGCAACTTATCCTCACCTTGTTGTGATCTTGAAGCAACACATTACCTTGGTGCGAGCTTTCCTTTGACGTGGAAGTGCTTGGTTCCCTTGAGGGGTGTGACTCGAAGGTAGACATTGTCTCCCCTGTTGAAACTCACTTCTCATTAGCAGGAGTCAGCGTAGCTCTTCTATCTCGACTTGGCGGTCTCCAGACATTCTTTGAAAAGCTAGACTTGCTCTTATGCTTCACGGAGAATACTTGGTCGAAAGACTAGCCCTTCACCGGTTTCTTACCAGTTGAGGGGAGTGCGGCACTCGCATCCATACAACACCTGAAATGGTGCCATCTGGAGACTGGACTAATAGCTGTTGTTGTAGGAGGACTCGGTGAAGGGTAAGAAGTGTTCCAATTTGGCTCCATATGCCAAAACACAAGCATGAAGCATGTCCTCGAGTATCTGGTTTACTCGCTCCGTCTGTCCGCCCGTTTGAGGGTGGAAAGTAACGCTGAAAGATAGCTTGGTTCCCATGGCTTCTTGAAATTGGTTCCAAAACCTCGAGGTGAATTGAGTACCCCGATATGACACGGTCTCCTTAGGAACTCCGTGTAGGCTCACAATACGGTCGATGTAGAGACTGGTTAGCTTGTGTCCATCATAAGAGGTCTTGACGGGAATGAAGTGGGCCACCTTGGTTAGGTGATCGACGATGACCCATATGGAATCATGTCCTTTGCTTGATCTGAGCAATCTGGTGACGAAGTCCATCCCGACCTTGTCCCACTTCCATTTAGGAACTTTTAGAGGTTGTAATAGTCCAGTGGGTCCCTGATGCTCACCCTTGACTCTCTAGCATATGTCATATTTAACAATGTAAGAGGCTATTTCTCTCTTCATGCCATGCTACCAGAATCTCGCCTCAAGGTCTTGGTACATCTTGGTTCCTCCAGGATGGATGGAATACAGAGTGTTGGGTACGCAGATGGAATACAGAGTGTTGGCTTCTTGCAAGATCAAATTCTCAAGATCGACTTTGTTGGGTACGCAGATGCGATTCCCAAACCACACGACTCCATGTTCATCCAGTGAGAATCTCGTGGCCTTGCCTTTCTTGATCTTCTTCTTGATGCCTTCGATTCTCACATGTCCCTTTTGATATTCCTTGATGTCATCTATAAATATAGGCTTCACTTCGAGGTCGGCCAGAAATCCACGTGCCACGAGCTCCAACCCTAAGCTGTCAAATTTCCCATATAGGGTGGGTAGCCTTTCTTTAATCATGGCATTGAAGGAACAAGCCTTCCTGCCCAAGGCATCAGCTACCACATTGGCCTTTCTAGGGTGGTATTGAACACTGAGGTCGTAGTCTTTGACCAACTCCAACTATCTTCACTGCCCCATATTCAATTCCTTTTGAATGAAAATATACTTCAAACTCTTGTAGTCTGTGTATATCTCACACCGCTTTCCTTGAAGGTATGGTCGCCATGTCTTCAAGGCATCAACCAAGGCTGCCAACTCAAGATTGTGAGTGGCGTAGTTCTGCTCCTGACGACCTGTCTGGATAGATATGCTATGACCATGTCGTCCTGCATTAGGACACCATCAAGCTCGATCCTTGACGCATCACAATATATCACAAATTCTTTGGGAATATCAGGAGTGGACAAAACTAGGTCTATTGCCAACCTATTCTTGAGCTCCTAGAAGCTCTCTTCACACTTTGGTGTCTGTTCAAACTTCTTGTCCTTCTTCAAGAGCATAGTCATAGGTCGGGCGATGCTTGAGAACCCTTCAATAGACTTACGGTAGTGTCTCGCGAATCCGATGAAGCTTCTGACTTCCTTCACGTTGCTTGGAGATTGTCATTTGGTCACGGCTTCAATCTTGGCAGGATCCACTGATAATCCTTCTACCGTCAACACATGACCTAAGAATCAAACTTCACGCAACCAGAATTCACACTTACTGAATTTGGCATAAAGCTAGTGCTCTCGAAGCTTATCCAGGACCATACTCAAGTGTTGCTCATGCTCTTCTTCAGACTTGGAGAAGAAGAGTATGTTGTCGATGAAGACAATGACAAACTTGTCCAGATACTCCATGAAGACTTTGTTCATGAGGTACATGTAGTAGGTTGGGGCATTGGTTAACCCAAATGACATGACCGTGTACTCATACAGGCCATACCTAGTCACAACTGCCGTCTTTGGAATATCTTAGGGTGTGCTCTTCAACTGCTGGTACCCAGGCCTGAGATCGATCTTGGAGAACACCTTGGCACCATTCAGCTGATCGAACAGGTCTTCAATCTTGGGGAGTGGGTACTTGTTTTTTGTTGTGACTTCATTAAGAGAATGGTAATTGACACAGAGTCGGATAGTCCCGTCCTTATTTGACATAAATAAAATAGGTGACCCAAGGTGAGGCACTAGGACGAATAATTCCCTTCTTGAGCTACTCTGCTAGTTGCTTGTTTAGTTCAGCCAGCTCTCCGGATCCCATTCTATAGGGCTTCTTATAGATGAGTCCTGCTTTGGGAATTAGCTCAATAATGAACTCAATTGTGCGGTTAAGATGCATTCCAAGCAACTTATTAGAAAAGACATCCAGGTATTCACATACCACTCGCACTTGATCCAACTCAACTCCCAACAAACAATTAACCGAGGGGCTTGAGCGGAGGAAGGGTTGGGAAGATACTTGACTTCAACTCCTTGGCTATTGGCCATAGTAATAGTCCGCTTGGCATAGTCCAACAAGCCTTGGTGGTTGGTCAACTAGTTCATGCCAAGGATGACGTCCAAGCCTGGCGAATCGAAAACTATGAGGCCCGTTTCGAAGTCTACCCCGTTGACATTAATCCCAACGCCTTTACACCCTATCTTGGTCCTTAACATAGCACCTGGGGTTTGTACCATCATATGACTACCCAGAGGTGTAGGCTTCATACCACTCTCTAATGCAAACTTTTTGGGTAACAAAAGAATGCGAAGCACCATAATCAAAAAGAATTATTGTTGCGTTGAGCTGACAAGGAATATACCCAATATGACATTCGGGTCTTCCTGGGATACCTCGGCGGTGATGTGATTCACACGACCCTTGCCATTGTTGAGCTTGTTGCGGGGAGCTTGGTTCCTGGGTGGTGCTCCACGTCCTTGTCCTTGATTTGGCGCATTGGGTGCGGTGCATCAAGCTTCTTGTTGGGGAACTGCCTAGAGACGTGCCCCGCTAACCGCATACGAAACAAGTGACTTGATCCGAGTTGTAACTGTTGTTGCCACTATTGTTATTGGGGTTGTTGTAAGTTGGTCTTGGGTTGGCATACTGCTGAGGATGGTAGCTCGAACGAGGTGTAGGAGTCCTCGTGAGCTGAGGCTGATAAGTTGGCTTCACTTGGCCGGTTGCTAGGGGCGATGCTTCTGGTTGCTAGAACTGCCTTTGCTGATCATTTTGTGCTTGCGAGTGTCATGACTCTTGTCCTCAAGCATGAGGGCCTTGGTCACCAACTCGAAGGAAATTCAGCAGTCATAGACAATGAGTTGATACTGCAGGGCTTGCTGAAGCCCTTCGATGAAGTACTCTATCTTGGCTGCCTCAGTGATGACGTCTTCACGTGCATATCTTGACAAGAGGTTGAACTTCTACAAGTACTCTTTGACAAAGCCACTTCCTTGCTTCAGCGCTCAAAATTTCCGCTTCTTGATTCCCATAATCCCAGAAGGAATGTGGGAAGTGCTAAATCCTTGCTTAAAATCAGCCCAGGTGATCACACGATCGCCTTGCATGACCTTGAATCCATCCCACCAAGCTCTGGTGGTACCTCCGAGGTAGTGAGAGGCATAGAGAACCTTTTAATGATCCTCATTGCAGTTGACCAATGCAAGGAGGTCCTTGATGGTGCGGATCCAGTCATCAGCATCCAGAGGTTCAACAGTCTCCCTGAAGGTCGGGGGCGAATTTCTCATGAACTCTCACATAGTGGAACGACCTTTGCCACTCCTACCTTGTTGTTGGTTGTTCATGAGGACTTGAGCCATATCGTGGATAGCGGCAGTGTTTGCTTGGGGTTCTTCTGAGAGAACTTTGAGTAACTGAGCTATGGTCATGTTCTTCGGTGGAGGTGGTGGCAGGGGAATGTCGCCTCATGGGTGCTCCTCATGATCTCCAGCTTGAGCAGACCCGCCAGCCTCCGGCTGCTGGCTAGCATTGTTTGTGTTGGGGTTGCCAAAAGTACTGGTGCGGGTTGCAATCACCATCCTGTTTGGAGCAACTAAGTCAAACAACTAAAATAGGCAAGAGGGAAAAGCAACAAGAGAAAAATGCGCCTAAGGGGTTGTTTAATGCAAGTGTGATAAAACAAAGGTCGGAAGATCAAACACATGACAATAAGATAAGATGGGAAATGTGGTCGCTTACATGTTCCCTAAGGCAAAAGTGCGACTTGCATCGAAACACAAAAAACAAAACAAACAGCAAGCACACATGGTTTCATATGAACCATTATACGGACTCGACTTCGCATGAGGGATACATGACTCATCCTACCATAGGGGGTTCTCGGACTCAAGTGGTGGAGTGCTCGGTCTCGTACTCACACTCCTTAGGGTCTTCCTCCTGGTCATCATCTGTACAGGCATCGTCTCTGGTCGAGGGGGTTGATGAACGAGGAGGTCCATACCAACAACAATTTTATGGTCGGTCGGTGAAGAGAGGGTGATACTCCTTCACACTCATGCGATGACGACGTGTGGGTGCATCTCTAGGTGAGGGTACTCGTCCTCTATAAGCGATAGCTGGTCGTCCCTCGGGGGCTCCATTCTTCTTGATCTTGTCGAGCTTCGTCTTTGCTTTTCGGAGTAGCTCACGGGTGTGGTGAAGTTCCTTGTGGAGCTTCACGGACTCCTTAATCAGGGTGTGATCCAGACTATCGACGGAGAGGCTGAAGTAGGCCTGAAACTTGAGTGTCGTTCCATCCTCCTTGGATGGGACAAACGTCTAACTCTCGTCAATATCATTGATACGTCTCCAATGTATTTCTAATTTATGAAGTATTCACGCTATATTTACAACAATTTCATATGGTTTGGGTATGATTTGCATGGAACTAACCCGTAGTGACGCTGTTTTATCAGAACTACACTGGTGTTGTTTTTTATGCAGAAATAAAAGTTCTCAAAATTGGTGAAACTTTTTGACTTTTTTCGAAGAAAAGAGAAATAATGGAGCAAAGAACCACCAGAGCCCCCTTGGTGCCCACTAGGCACGAGGGTGTGCCAGCCCCCCAGGCGCCTCGTGGTACCTAGTGGGCCCATCAAGGCCCATGTGGATGTAAGACCGACGCCAAAAAATCCTATAAATACCTAAACCCCCAGAAGTAACCCTAGATCGGAAGTTCCGCCGATGCAAGCCTCTGTATCCATGAAACTCAATCGGGAGCCTATTCAGGCACCCTGTCGGAGGGGGAATCATCACCAGAGGCCATCTTCATCATCCCGACGACCACCATGATGTGGAGGGAGTAGTCCACCCGCGGGGCTGAGGTTTTGTACCGGTAGCCATGTGTTTAATCTCTCTCTCTCTCGTGTTCTTGAGATGTTACGATATTGATGTATCACGAGCTTTGTTAATATAGTTGGATCATATGGTGTTTTCCCCTCTCTATCTTGTTGTGATGAATTGAGTTTTCCCTTTGAGATTTCATTATTGTCAGACTGAATACTTTTATGGATTTGAGGATACTTGGCATATGTCTTTCTATGAATTCCCATGGTGACAACGGGGTATCATATTGATTCACTTGATCTATGTTTTTGCACTTAACTCGTGGATTCCCGAGGTGACATTCGGGTAATCTATGCATAGGGGTTGACACACATTTTCGTCATTGTTTCTCCGATAGAAATCTTGGGGCACTCTTTGAGGTTCTTTGTGTTGAATTGAGTATTATGAATATGTAATTGTTTGATGCATATCGTATAATCAATTCACAGATTTGCAATGACATTGGAGCATCTAGGTGACATTAGAGTTGGTTGATGTGTATAGTATGGTGTTAGTTTAGTATGAACCCCAAGGCTGTTTATGAAACTTATAGGGATAGATCAAAAGATTGATCGGAAAGAATAACTTTGAGGTGGTTCGTACCCTACAAAGAATTTCTTCTTATGTTATCCGCTAGATAAGAACTTTGGAGTGATTCTTAATCGCACGTTGAGGGATGGTTATATGATCCAATTTTATTAGCATTGTCAACAGATTGCACTAGTGGAAGTACGGACCCGAGGCCTTGTTTTTAAGCATTGCAATACCGTTTGTGCTCACTTTCGTTACTTTTTACCTTGCTGTTTTTATTTATTCAGATTATAAACATATATTTCTGCCATCCATATTACACTTGCATCACCATCTCTTCGCCAAACTAGTGCACCTATACAATTTACCATCGTATTGGGTGTGTTGGGGACAAAGGAGACTCTTTGTTATTTTGTTTTAGGTTGTTTGAGAGAGACCATCTTCATCCTACGCCTCCCATGGATTGATAAACCTTAGGTCATCCACTTGAGGAAAAATTGCTATTGTCCTACAAAACTCTGTGCTTGGAGGCCCAACACGATTCTACAAGAACACTTTGTGTGGTAGACATCAATCATCCTTCCTGAAAGGAAGGTGACGAGTAGCTCGCTCATAAGCCAACTCTAGGATGATGTCTCGAAGGTGGACGAGTGCCCTCCATGCAGCTGTATCAACTTCTAACACTAGTGTCTCCATTTGTAGTGTATGTGTGCTGAACGCGGAGGTGCCATCCGTTCGGCACTAGATCGGGATGAATCGTGATGGGATCACGGGACGGATCGTGATGAGATCTCGGGACGGGCCGCAACTTGGATCGCGGAGATGTTCCACTACATCAACCGCGTTACATATGCTTTCGCTTAGCGATCTACAAGGGTATGTAGATTCAATCTCCCCTCTCGTAGATGATCATCACCATGGATAGATATTGTGTGTGCGTAGGAAATTTTTGTTTCCCATGCAACGTTCCCCAACAGTGGTATGAGAGCTAGGTTCATGCGTAGATGATATCAAGAGTAGAACACAAAAGAGTTTGTGGGTGTTGATGTTCAATTTGCTTCCCTCCTTGGTATTTTCTTGATTCGGTGGTATTGTTGCATTGAAGCGGCCCGGACCAACATTACTCGTACGCTTACGACAGACCAGTTTCATCGACAAACGTGCATAAAGATGACTGGTGGGTGTGTGTTTCTTCAACTTTAGTTGAATCGGATTTGTCTGAGGAGGTCCTTGGAGAAGGTTAAATAGCAACTTGCATACCACCGTTGTGGTTTTGCGTAAGTAACATGCGATCATACTAGATAGCCATAGCAGCCACGTAAAACATGCAGCAACGAATTAAAGGACGTCTAACTTGTTTTTGCAGGGTATGCATTTGATATGGCCAAAGACATGATATGATATATTGGATGTATGAGATGATCATGTTGTAATAGTTAAATATAGACTTTCCCGTCGATGCTACGGCAACCGGCAGGAGCCATAGGGTTGTATTTAATTATTTTGCACTTGGAGATGCTTTGCTTTATCGCTAGTAGTAGTTTTAGTAGTAACAACATAGTTAGCACGACAACCTCGATGGCAGAACAATGATGGAGATCATGATGATGGACATCATGGCATGGCGCCGATGACGATGGAAATCATGCCAGTGCTTTGGTGATGGAGATCAAGAAGCACAAGTTCATGGCCATATCATGTCACTTATGAGTCGCATGTTATATTGATCCTTTTTATGCACCTTGTTTTTCTTAGGACGGCGGTACCATTATAAGGTGATCTCTCACTAAAATTTCACGATAAAATTGTGTTCTCCCCGACTATGCACCGTTGCGATAGTTCGTCGTTTCGAGACACCATGTGATGATCGCGTGCGATAGACTCTATGTTCACATTCAACGGGTGTAAAACAGTTGCACACGTGGAATACTCGGGTTAAACTTAACGAGCCTAGCATGTACAGACAAGGCCTCGGAACACAAGAGACTGAAAGGTCGAGCATGAGTCATATAGTGGATATGATCAACATGGAGATGTTCACCATTGAAGCTAAACTCAACTCACATGATGATCGGACATGAGTTAGTAAATTTGGATCATGCGACACTCGAATGACTAGAGGGTTGTCAATTTGAGTGGGAGTTTCTTAAGTAATATGATTAACTGAACTCATTATCATGAACATAGTCAACATGTCTTACAAATTATGTTGTAGCGTGTGTTGTAGCTCTACTATTTTTGATATGTTCCTAGAGAAATTTAATTGAAAGATGATAGTAGCAATTATGCAGACGAGGTTCATAAACTGAGGATTGTCCTCATTACTTAATAGAAGGCTTATGTCCTTAAATGCACCACTAGGTGTGCTAAACCCCGAGCGTCATCTGTGGATCTTGCGAACATCTAACATACACGTTTTTGATGACTACGTGATAATTCAGTGCGTAATGGTTAACGGCTTAGAATTAAGGCACCGAAGACGTTTTGAACGTCATAGAATATATGAGATGTTGCAAGAGCTGAAATTGGGATTTCAGGCTCGTGCCCGCATTAAGAGGTATGTGACCTCCACAAGATTCTTGGCCTACAAAGTAAGGGTGAAATCTCAATCGTTGAGCATGTGCTCAGATTGTTTGAGTATTACAATTGCTTGAATCGAGTGGGAGTTGACCTTCCAGATAAGATAGTGATTAACATAATTCTACAAAGCTTAGTGATGAACTGTAACATATCAGGGATAGAGATGATGATCCTTGAGCTATTCATGATGTTTGACACCGCGAAGGTTGAAATCAAGTAGGAGCATCAAATGTTGATGGTTACTAAAACCACTAGTTTCGAGAAGGGCAAGGGTAAGAAAGGATACTTCTTGAAAGGAAAACCAGTTGCCGCCCTAGTGAAGAAACTCAAGGTTAAACCCAAACCCGAGACGAAGTGCTTCTATTATGAGCGGAATAGACACTGGAGCGGAACTACCCTAGTTACTTGGTAGATGAGAAGGTTGGCAAAGTAGACAAAAGTATATTGGATATACATGATGTTGATGTGTACTTTACTAGTACTCCTAGTAGCACGAGGGTATTAGATACCGGTTCGGTTGCTAAGTGTCAGTAACTTGAACTAAAATCTATGGAATAAACAAATACTAGCAAGGGTGAGGTGATGATGTGTGTTGGAAGAAATTTCAAGGTTGATGTGATCAAAGATCGCACGCTCCCTCTACCATCGGGATTACTGCTGAACCTACATAAATGTTATTTGGTGTTTGCGTTGAGCATGAACATGATTAGATCGTGTATATTGCAATACGATTATTCATTTAAAGAGAATACTGGTTATTCTATTTGCTTGAATAAATGCCTTCAATGGTTTATTGAATCTCGATCGTAGTGATACACATGTTCATGATATTGGTGCCGAAAGATACAAAGTAGTAATGATAATACCACATAGTTGTGGCACTACCGCTTGAGTCATATTGGTATAAAACGCATGAAGAAGCTCCATAGTGATGGATCTTTGGACTCGCTAGTTTTTTTGTTTGAGACATGCGAACCATGCCTAATGGTGTAAACGCACGAAGAAACTCCTTGTATATGGATCATTTGGACTCACTTGATTTTGGATTACTTGAGACATGCATATCATGCCACATGGGCAAGATGACTGAAGGCCTTGTTTTCCAGTGAGATGGAACTAGAAAGTAACTTATTGGAAGTAATACATTTTGATGTATGCAGTCCAATGAGTGTTGAGGCACGTAGTGGATACCGTTATGTTCTTACTTCACAGATGATTTGACTAGATACTAGTATATTTACTTGATGAAACACAAGTCTGAATTATTGAAAGGTTCAAGTAATTTCAGAGTGAAGTTGAATATCATCGTGACAAGAGGATAAAATGTCTACGATATGATCATAGAGATGAATATCTGAGCTGCGAGTTTGGTACACATTTAAGTCGATGTGGAAATTGTTTCACAACGAATGCCACCTGGAACACAATGGTGTGATGGTTAGTCTGAATGTCATAGTCGTGCCCATATTGGATATGGTGCATACTATGATGTCTCTTATTGAATTACCACTATAGTTTTTGGGTTAGGCATTAGAGACAACTGCATGCACTTTAAATAGGGCACCACATAATTCTGTTGAGATGACACCGTATGAACTATGGTCTGGAGAAACCTAAGATGTCGTTTCTTAAAAGTTTGGGGCTATGACGCTTATGAGAAAAGTTCCAGTGTGATAAAATCAAACCCAAAGCAGATAAATGCATCTTCATAGGATACCCAAAACAGTTGGATATATCTCTCTCAGATCCGGAAGCAAAGTGTTTGTTTCTAGAAATGGGTCCTTTCTCGAGGAAAAGTTTCTCTCAAAAGAATTGAGTGGGAGGATGGTGGAACTTGATGAGGTTGTTGAATCCTCACTTCGACCGGTGTGTAGTAGGGCACAGGAAGTTGTTCTTGTGGAGCCTACGCCAATTGAAGTGGAAGTTGATGATAGTGATCATGAAGCTTTGGATCAAGTTACTACAAACCTCGTAGGTCGACAAGGTCACGTACTGCTACATAGTGGTACGGTAACCCTGTCTTGGAGGTCATGTTGTTGTACAACAGAACCCACGACCTATGGAGAAGCGATGGGGGGCCTGGATTCCGACGAATGGCTGGACCCCATGAAATCCGAGGTAGGATCCATATATGAAGACAAAGTGTAGAGTTTGGAAGAACTACTTGATGGTCGTAAGGCTGTTAGGTACTAATGGATCTTTAAATGTAAGACAGAAGATGATGGTGAAAAGTCATCATTAAGAAAGCTCGACTTCTTGCAAAGATGTTTCCGACAAGTTCAAAGAATTGACTATTATGAGACTTTCTCACTCGTAGTGATCCTAAAAGTTTGTTGGAGTTATGTTAGCAGTTGCTGCATTATTTATGAAATCTTGCAGATAGGCCGTCAAAACATTGTTTCCTTGACGGTTTCCTTGAGGAAAGGTTGTATGTGATACAACCAGGTGGTTTTCTCGATCCTAAGGATGCTAACAAGTACGCAATCTCCAGCGATCCCTCTATGGACTGGAGCAAGCATCTCGGAGTTGGAATATGTGCTTTGATGAGATGATAAAAGCTTTTGGGTTTATACAAGGTTTGTGAGAAACTTGTATTTCCGAATAAGTGAGTGGGAGCACTATAGAATTTCTGATGAGTATATGTGGTTGACATATTGTTGATCGGAAATTATGTAGAATTTCTGGAAAGCTTACAGGGTTGTTCGAAAATTGATTTTCAATGGAAAAGCTAGATTGAGCTACTTGAAAATTGAGCATCAAGACATATAAAGATAGATCAAAACGCTTAATAGAACTTTCAAATAAGGGATTTTTATTTCTATGCCCCTCGTTCGTTAGTTCTACTCATTCATCCCCAGGCTCTTAACTTTTGCTCACTTTTCCCCACTCCCTTGCTCGAAACCCTCAGAACAGGTTACAACGGACGTTGTCGTCGGGTCAACGCCTTTGACCGTTAACTCTTACGAGTGGGGCTGCGTAGGGCCGAGTCCACCTTTGACCGTTTACCCGTATAGTGGTTTCTTATGCTGACCTTACAGTGAAATTCATATACGTATGCGCATGCAACTTACCGCGGTCCTGGGGTAGCACGTGTCCATGGGACATGCCCGAAACGTCCCATCATATAAAGAGGAGGAACCACCTCCCAGCGCATCGCCCCTACCATTCCCCCAAATCCCCTCCCTGTCGCATCGTCTTCCTCTCCCCCACCGACATCATCTCGCTCTCCTCCACTGCCTCCATGTCACCGTCTCGCTGTCCTCCATCGCATCCTCTTGCTCACCTTCATCGTCTCCATCTATCCGATGGCGGAAGCTCATGGCGACGCCGGCACAGCGGCCGAAGATGTAGTGGAGTTGCAGAGCGCGGTTACCGCGGATGAAGTGAAGGATTTTGGTGGCGTCCACGGTGGTGCGGGGAAACTTGCAACCGCTGTGGATGTGGAGAAGGAGGTGGCGGTCTCCGCCTCAGTGCTGCCGGAGCAGAAGGTGATGGCGTCAAGCGGCAAAGTCCATCCCGATACCCCCCGATTGGCAACCTGGCGAGGAGCAGGAGGTATTTGCACTTGCTTTTTAGTTGCAATATTTAGGATATTAGCTTGTAGAGTTAGTTGCATTGGTTATATTGTGATTCATACGGTAGTACACATGGTTAGAGTAGTTGGTTTGACAGATGGGTCGGGGTTTTCTATATGGGGGGATGGGGGTTTTTTCGTTGCAAAAATGCTAGATAGATCTGTATGAGAGATAGGGATCTCTGTGCTTCAATGCTACACATATGTATGATTATTAGATTTCTTTTTAATGCTCACAAATTGGGTTTTTTAATGCTACAGACATGTATGCTTATTAGATTGGGTCCCTATTAGATTTGTTTTTGAACGCTACGTAGATTGGGGTTTTGAATGTCATATGCCCAAATGGAATCCATTGATTAAGAAGTTATTTGATTCATTAGTATATAAATTTGTCCACAATATGTAGTTATATTAGCTCTGTTGTTCAATGCGTGTGCATGACAATGGAAAATGCAAATATGCTCATAGTATATTAGCCCTATGATCAATGTGTCATCTGTGCATCTCTATATTTTCAATTGGCTTCTGTACTTACTAGTGATGGATGTAATTGTATATTCAGGAGGATGATGGATGGGGGAAAAAGAGGAAGCTGGCCTTTACTGGGTTTGACCCGTACGATCCAAAGTATAGTGACGACGAAGAATATGAGGTAAGCCTACTTGAAATTTATATTGTTCATTTAGTTCCTTCGACATGGTGTATATGAATCTATAATGTATTAATGCAATTCATTCATGTGTGAAGTATGATTCTGGAGAAGATGTGTACAAGGGCAACTTCGCGTCCTTCACAGCCAAGGAGGTAGAGAAGATCAAGGCCAAGGGAGTTGCTTCCTTCTACAACCGCAAGATCAAGAAGTGGTGATGCCCCTACTGCACCACCAAGCCAAAGCCAAAGGCTGGCCGCTTCGATCACCTTGTGTCTCATGCAGAGGATGTAGCGATTCGCGGGGAGGACTACATGATGAGGGGGGAGCATGCTGCCCTCGCGAAGGCACCGACTGTGGTGTAATGTGATGATGTGATGAACTGAATGTGGCAGCATGTTTTATCTTTATCTTTTGGGTTACTTTTGGTAAACTGAATGTGGTTATTTATGATGTGATGAAATGAATCTATGGTAGTAATGTATTAGGGTACCCAATGTATTATGCTATCTATATTTGTATGTCCTTAAATTTGCCTGTGGTGTATGGTTACTTCTGTTTAGATCTTGTGAGCTATGAGTTTAGGTGTTGCAATGATCACACACGTTGTTTCAGTCTTGCTTCACTGATTAGACATTCTGCAAAAAAACATTGGCAAACTATCTATGTTTGTATAGGAGATCATGTGTGCAAAATTTGAGGTGATTTAGAGGATGTCAAAGAAATTTCAATTTGAGAAATGTGCTCCAAATGAGCTCCCAGGCTAGGGTAAACAGCCCCATTTGTAATCAAATTTTTCTCGACATACTCTAAATGAGCCAAATGTTTTTATTAACACCTATTCAATCTATATAGTGTAGATTCGAAGTCTCACTATTTTTGAATTAATCTTCATATTTTTACATTTTCTTTTGAAAAATATGCTTTAATATAAAAACTATTAAAAACATATTTAAAATATGAAAGTGTCAAACTAAGTTCACATCCTTCTTATTCACTTTGAAATAAAGCTTTGGTAATTTTTTTGATTTTTTTAAATTTTTCAAGAACAGAAGGTAACCCTACCTCATCTCCTTGAACTCTATGAAATCTTGTAGGTGATAGCACATATGTGTGAAGGTTTTCTCATGAAAATGGCCATAGACTAAGTTATGATTTTTGGTTGGTAACATGTCGCATAAGACTGGTGCGCAGGTTTCATATTTTTTGATTTTTTTTAAATTAATGGTGCTCATTTGACCTCGATCGTGCCAGCTAGGGTTTTTTCATGAAAATGACCATAGACCAAATTTAGTATTTTTCCTCGTTAGTGTGTCTTATAAAACAACGAACAGCGAAGGTTTCATATTTTTCGATTTTTTTTAAATTAGTTATGCTCAGTCAAAGCTTTCGTAACCCTGTTGACCAGCTCAAAACCCCTCTAAACCCCACAGGATTTCGCCTAACCCTAGCTCCCAACATCAGCCGTCCGATCACACCCCGGCGCCAAGCGACAGCCCTCGGATGTGGTCTTCTAGAAGGAATTCGGTGGGCAGGCTGCGTGCAGGCTCCGGGCCGTTGGATCACAAGGATGCTCTGCATCATTGGATCGTGGGGCGATCCGCGAGAGGCGATCCCGTTGGTTGTGCTCGGCTGATCGCCCACCACTGACACCGCGAAAAAAAACGGTGGTGTTGGGCCCAAAAGGAAACCAAGCTCTCGTTGGGTCGTCGAATCGCGTCGTTTTTTTGCATCGTTTTTTCACATCGTTTTTTAGCATCATTTTTTGCATCATGTGTGAACGTGATGGCTCTTTCACATTTGAACCCGATCACAGTCCACTCATCAAACCAACCACAGTTTCCCACGCGTGTACACTCCTGATGCCGCGGTGGGTGTGAAAACGGGGCGGTTTAGAGTTTAGGTTACAATGGCTATTTAAGCCGGACGGACACTCCCCTCCCCCAGCCATAGCTCATTCGCCTGCTCCATTTTCCCGCCGGGACCCGAGCACTCCCCTCTCCCCGCCCATCAGCCATGCCACCACGCCGCCAGTACTACACGATCGAAGAACGTCTCTACCTCCTTCGGCGGGCCCAAATCCAGAGGCAAGCGAGGCTACCTCTAGAGGATTTTGAGGAGCCGGAGGAGGATGGGCCGGAGGAGGAGGCGCCGCCGCAGGATCCGGAGGTGGAGGCATCGCCGGAGGAGGAGGCGGCACCACAGGAGCCGGAGGTGGAGGCGCCACGACAAGAGCCGTAGGTGGAGGCGCCACCGCAGGAGCCGGACATGGAGGCGCTGCCGCAGGAGCCGAAAGTGGAGGTACAGTCGGTCTACTATCTGTGGCCCGGCCAAGTGGTGATCCTATACTCCATCCGCTCGGAAGCAGCTATGCAGGCCTGACGTCTTCGTCAGCAGCAGATGCAGGCAGCGCGAGCGGCGCAGGAGGAGGCACAGGTGGTGGCCCAGGAGGACTAGGCTCTGGCGCAGGCGGATCAAGCCATCTCCGACTACGAAGACACATAGTGCACTAGGCAGTACGTAGGATACATATCATAGGCTTCCCTATATTGTATGCTTTCATTATTATGCTCTCTGATTTATGTTTGTTGATGCTTCAACATGTATGCTTTCGTTATTATGCTCTCTGAGCTATGTTTGTTGATGCTTCAAAATGTTGATGCTTCAAAAAATATATTACATGCTTTTTGTTCATGCTTCAAAGCCCTAAACCCTAAAATACCTAAACCCTAACCCTAAATGTAGCACTGCACTCAAGCCTTGGTCTGTGGCACTTGGAAGGTGGAGACGTGTGCGAGAAGAGAGGAACCACTGGCAGCGTCTGTCGCTGCGTCCATGACGGTGCACATGCAGGCAGCCTAGCTCGATCACATGGCATGCACAGCAAGCTTCGGTATCATGGCGGCGCACGTCGATCAGTATGCCCTAGAGTTTAATTGCCATGTTGAATTGATGATGCGGTGGTCAAAGGCTGAGATGGTGTGAACTGTGAATCGATCAAGGAGGCGACAAACGGTGCATCCCGTGGCGGCTCACGAGAAGGTTGCATCCGTGGCAGGGCTCATCAACGCATGCTGCCAGGCAGGCGGTTCATGCCACGCATGCATAGTAGGCTTATCGTGGCGGATAGTGTGCAGAAATCATGGCGGCTCGCCACTTTAATTGCCACGTTGAATAGATGCGAGTGGATCGGGGAGACAAGCGTGTGACATGAGACGAACCAGCAGCAGCGATCGTCCCTGCGTCCGTGGAGGATAGCATGCAGAAAGAGGCTAGTTAGCGTATGTGGTGGCTCGTGTGCAGAAAGAGGGGAGGTCAGTGCATCGTGGCGGCGGGCATCCGCGCATGGGGGCAGGCTAGCTACGTGCATGCATAGCTGGCTCATGTCGTTACGGCGCGCGCACGGCCCAACAGCGACCGTCCCTGCGTCCGTGGCGGCTAGCATGCAGAAAGAGGCCGGTCAGCATACGTGGCGGCTCATGTGCAGAAAGTGGGGAGGTCAGCGCATCGTGGCGGCGGGCATCAGCACATGGAGGCACGCTAGCTACGTGCATGCATAGCAGGCTCATGTCATTACGGCGCGCGGAGGGCCCAACAATCTAACCACGGCCCAATGAGCGAATAAAGGCATCGTTCGACGTGGCCCCAATTATCAGGTCCAACGGGCGACACAGTCCAGCTTGGCCCCACTCGTCAGAGTTAATGGTCAAAGCATTGACCCGACGGCAACGTCCGCTGTGACCAGTTCTGAGGGTTTCAGGCAAAGGAGTGGGGAAAGTGAGCAAAATTTAAGAGCGTGGGGATGAATGAGTAGAGCTAACGAACCAGGGGCACATAAATAAAAAAAACCTTCAAATAAATACATACCGTGACAAGATTTTCAAGGAGTTCAAAATAGACCAACGAAAGAAGGAGTTCTTGGCTGTGTTGTAAAGGTGTGAAATTTGAGTAAGACTCAAAGCCCGACCACGTCAGAAGAAAGAGAAAGGACGAAGGTCGTCCCCTGTGCATTGGCCATAGGCTCTAAAGTATGGCATGTTGTGTACTGCACCTGATGAGTGCCTTTCCATGAGTTTGTCAAGGGTTAAAAGAGTGATCCAGGAATGGATCAGTGGACAACGGTCAAAGTTATCCTTAGTAACTAGTGTACTAAGGATTTTTTTTCTCGATTATGGAGGTGATAAAAGAGTTCGTCGTAAATGGTTACGTCGATGCAAGCTTTGACACTAATCCGGACAACTCTCAATAGTAAACCGGATTCGTATAGTGGAGTAGTCATTTGGAATAGTTCCGAATGGCATGTGGTAGCAACATCTACATGATGACATAGAGATTTGTAAAGCACACACGGGTGTGAAAGGTTCAGACGTGTTGACTAAAAACCTCTCTCACAAGCAAGACATAATCGAACCCCAGAAATGTATGGGTGTTAGATTCATTACAATCACGCAGTGATGTGAACTAGATTATTGACTCTAGTGCAAGTGGGAGACTGTTGGAAATATACCCTAGAGGCAATAATAAATTGGTTAATATTATATTTCCTTGTTCATGATAATCGTTTATTATCCATGCTAGAATTGTATTGATTGGAAACTCAGATACATGTATGGATATAGAGACAACACACTGTCCCTAATGAGCCTCTAGTTGAGTAGCTCGTTGATCAAAGATGGTCAAGGTTTCCTAGCCATATACAATGTCACTTGATAATGGGATCACATTATTAGGAGAATGATGTGATGGACAAGACCGAAACTATGAACGTAGTGTATGATCGTGTCATTTTATTGTTACTGTTTTCTGCATGTCAATATATTTGTTCCTATGACCATGACATCATGCAACTCCCGGACATCGGAGGAATACCTTGTTTGTATCAAACACCGCAACGTAACTCGTTGATTATAAAGGTGCTCTATAGGTATCTTCGAAGGTGTCTGTTGGGTTGGCATGGATCAAGACTGGGATATGTCACTTTGTGTGACGGAGAGGTATCTCGGTGCCCACTCGGTAATATGACATCACAACAAGCCTTGCCAACAATGTGACTAAGAAGTTAGTCATGGGATCTTGTATTACAGAACGAGTAAATAGACTTGCCGGTAACGAGATTCAACTAGGTATAGAGATAGCGATGATCGAATCTCGGGCAAGTAACATATCGAAGGAGCAAGGGAATAACATACGGGATTAACTGAATCCTTGACATAGAGGTTTAGCCGATAGAGATCATTGTAAAATATCTAGGAGCCAATATGGGCATCCAGGTCCTTCTATTTGTTATTGACCGGAGAGTGTCTCAGGTCATGTCTGCATAGTTCTCGAACCCGCACAGTCTGCACACTTAAGGTTCAATGACGTTTCGGTATTATTGAGTTGTGTGTGTTTGGTAACCGAAAGTTTTTCGGAGCCCCGGATGACATCCTCGACGTCATGAGGAGCTCCGTAATGGTCCACAGGTAAAGATTGCTATATAGGAAAGTTGCATTTGGCTTCCGAAAAGTTTTTAGGCATTACCGGTAAAGTACCGGGAGTGACGAATGTGTTCCGGGGTTTTACCGAGAGGGGCCACCCACCTGGGAGAGAACCTAATAGGCCTAAAGCTGGTGCACCATCCCTTAGTGGGCTGGTGCGGGCAGCCCAATAAGGCTATTTCGGCCAACGAGCAAAAAAGGGGGGGACATCCAAAGGAGAGGAGGTTTCCAAGTTGAAGGAGTCCTACTTGGAGTAGGATTGGAGGTGGAATCTTCCACCTCCACCTATTCAGTCGAGCCAAGGAGGAGCCTTTCGGCTGCCTCCTCCTCTACCTCCCTCCTATATATACTAGAGGGTAGAGAGGCTTTTTGCACCTCAAGCAAAGGCGCATCCCTCTCTCCCTCTAGATCGTTTACTCCTCTAGATTAGTTTCGAAGAAGCTTGGCGAAGCCCTGCTGGATTAATTCACAACCACCACCACCACCACACTGCCATGTTGGACAACTCATCTACCTCTCCACCCCTCTTGCTGGATCAAGAACGCGGTGATCGTCATCGAGCTGTATGTGTGCTGAACGCCGAGGTGCCGTCCGTTCGGCACTAGATCAGGATGGATCGTGATGGGATCACGGGACGGATCGTGATGAGATCGCGGTACGGGCTGCGATTTGGATCGTGAAGATGTTCAACTACATCAACCGCGTTATATAGGCTTTCGCTTAGCGATCTACAGGGGTATGTAGATTGAATCTCCTCTCTCATAGATGATCATCACCATGGATAGATATTGCGTGTGCGTAGGAAATTTTTTGTTTCCCATGCAATGTTCCCCAACAAAATAACTTGTAGATGCTTAGCAATCCGCATGCCAATACAGCTACTTGATTACAGGTTTTCAAACAATCATATTTCATACTACTAAATCAGCAACATTAACATGGCATGTTCATGGCAAGAATGCGACAAGTAGACAAGGTTTTCATGGCCAGCAAAAATAGTCGGGCCTAGTAACCCCAACACAGTACAACTTTCATGTTGACAAGTTTTTCAAAGGGAGGAAGGATTGATTCATACAAAAATAACAAAAGGGCATCATGATGAAAAATAGCATGCACGCCAACTTGCTCAAAATACAAAACTAATGCCACAAATGGATTCCTTGGATTTTTATACCCCAAAATCATATATCATAAGGTAATGTTCCTGTAGAAAAATCAACAACAAACTACAATCAAAATTTATTCATCTAGGTATAACCTAGTATATGCCATATTTGGCATATACCCAATCAAGATATTTCTAGAATTGGAATCTCCCCTAAATGGCATATGCCCAAACATGAATTAGCTAAACAAAACAAAACAAAAAATAAACTCACAAGGGGGGACCTTGAATGACTATATGGAATTGGCTTACACTCGCCACAAGCTACATCAGTCACATCAATACAACAACATAATCAGTCATCATGAAGAAGAGCAGGGTCCGACTACGGACGAAAAAAACGATAAAAGAACGACATCCATCCTTGCTATTCCAGGCTGCAGGCCTGGAACCCATCCTAGATCGATGAAGAAGAAGAAGAAGAAACTCCAAATAGAACAACCAGTGCGCTCATGTCAAAGTAACTCTTTACATGTACCTCCAACTGGTGTTGTAGTAATTTGTGAGCCACATTGTACTCACCAATCTCATTTCCAAAGGTATCAAGACTACCAAAGATTAATGGGTAAGGTATGGTTAAGTGGAGAGGCTGCAGCAAGTGACTAAGCATTTATTTGGGGTCGCCAACTTACGAGTACAAGAAGAAAGAGGGGGGTGATCTACGCATAGCGGACATGAACTACTGATGATCAAATGAATGATCCTAAACACCTACTTACGTTAGACAGAACCCCACTATGTCCTCGATCGGAGAAGGAGCTCACTAAAGAGACTATCACGGTTACACACTCAGTTGACAAGTATTAATTAGGTTAACTTCAAGTTATCTAGAACCGTATGTTAAACAAAGTTTCCACGTTGCCACATAACCGCGGGCACAGCTTTCCGAAATATTTAACCATGTAGGGGTATTCCAACTAGTCCATCACAAACTAGCACACGCTGCGACAAAATGACTTCGATCAGGGAAACCCGTGATCTCCTCGGGTTCTATTAGTAAACCTCAACCTCGAGATATCCCAATGTATCCTCGGAATCCCTCGCACAAGATGCTCGAGAAAGGTAAAACAAGTCCAGCAAGGCTTCCTGGCATGCCGACAATCCTGATAGGAGCCGTGTATCTCGTTCTAAGGGCACACCGGATGAGCTATGCTTACCACACCACACGTCAAGTTGCCCCGGGTAGCGTTAATAAGATGCTCTGTTTGGGACCAACACCATCAACACTGCCCCCCTATATTATGTTGAATTACTCCTCGGGTTCATCACGCCCTATGTTTTCAGTATTACCAGGATTATTATGTTGGGCAAATATAGTACCAATGTTGGGCCTTGCCAGACGAGTTTTATCCCAAAACGAGAATCTAGGGGGTCCCATAACAACCCCAAGCATGTTAGGAGCGCTCATTTAAGGAACATAACACTGGTAGCCAAAACTAAGGCGGCAAAGGTGGAACAAAACACGAGGCTAGAAAGCCAAGCCTTCCACCTTTTACCAAGTATATAGGTGCATTAAATTAAATACCATTAATATGGGGATATAACAAGGAACCCATGTTGCCACATGGAAGTAACTACACCTGCAACTAGCAACGCTAACAAAAGGCTGAGCAAGCGGTAACATAGCCAAACAAGGTTTGTTGGGTTGTGGAAAGGTTAGAGGTTTTCATGGGAATGTTGGGAAGCTGATATTTAACAGGTGGTAGGCAGCTAGACATAATGATAGGAATGAAACAACTAGCATAGCAATGATAGTAATGGTATCTAGGGAGATGATCATCTTGCTTGAGATCCATCTTGGAAGAAGAACGACTCCATGAAGCGGATGAACTGACGTAGTGGAATGGATCCTCACAATCCGACATGCTTGCGGAACTCTACCGAGACGAAGCAAACCGGAAACAAGAATCAACACACAGTATTCACCACGGAACAGTCATAACATGATGCAATTCACATATGATGCATGATTAGTTTCAAATATGCAAGGCATGGCATGGATATTCACAACAGACAAACGCTGCACATTAAGTGAAGCTCAATATGCAATGAGTTGCGAATTAACAAAACTTGACATTCAAATTTTCAGTTCACTCCTGTTTAGTTACCCGACAAAATTAAATGTGTTATACATGGCAAGGGGTGAAGCAAAAAAATAAACTACCTATCTAAGCATTTTAAATGAGGCCGGAAACGACAAATAGCATCTCCAAACTGACCCCATGTGTTAACTTTGTAATCTGTCCAGATTTGTCCTAATCACATTTTATGTTTGTTAAAAGGCAAAACAAAGTGATTCAGGTGATTCTACTTGTCGTTCTAGTCCATTTACATATATGGCTCATCTCCAACAGAGCTACGGTTAAATAACTACAAACTAAACCATTTCTAACGCGTCGACACGCAAACCAATGCAAACAGCACAGCCAACACCTTTAAATAGGGATAATTAGATTTATGCCCCTAGTTACGTCCCAGTCGTCTGTTTTACCCCTAATTTCCAAAAGTCACCAACTCTGTCCAAGTCACTTCGCTCCTCTTATGCTTTTGCCCTTTGATCGTTTGATCGCTATTTTGAAAACTACATAACTAATTCATACTAAATCATAAAAATGCAAATAATATTCCAAAATGTTCTAACAAACATCACCTATATGTCAATGTCATTTGCATTCATGACAATGGTGTTGTAAAGTGCCCATCCGAGTTTTAGCTCTTATGATACCACCATGAATAGTAAAATATAAAAAAATCGAAAAATTCTAAAAACAATTGGTGGCAAAGAGTGGCATATGTTTTAAGTGCTTTCCAAGTTTCATCAGCGAACGCCATTCGTGGAAGTCATGGCAAAAGAAACAATCAACACTCCAAAATAAAAAAAAATTGCCATGACTTCCACGAATGTCGTTCCCTCATGAAACTTGGCAAGCACTCAAAACATTTGTAATTCTTTGCCACCAATTATTTTTTAGCATTTTTTGATTTTATTTTTTATATTTTACTATTCATGATCGTATCATAAGAGCTAAAACCCGGATGTACACTTTCCAACACGTTTGTCATGAATAAAAATGACATTGACATATAGGTGATGTTTTTCCGAACAATTTGGTATTTTATTTGAATTTTTATGATTTAGTATTAATTAGTTATGAAATTTTCAAACTGACGGTCAAACGGTCAAAGGGTAAAAGCATAAGAGGAGCGAAGTGACTTGGACAGAACCGGTGACTTTTGGAAATTAGGGGTAAAATAGCCGAGTGGGACACAACTAGGGGCATAAATCTAATTATCCCCTTTAAACATGCATTCAAGCTAGAAAAAATTAATCTACGCAAAATTCTACACATTTTACATATACAATTTGTTCCGAACTGATACACGGTTTAAAAACTACGGGCGTTTGAAAAATATACCTATTTTCTGAAAATAATAAATTCGCAGGACCTAAAAAAATCTACCGATCTTCTACTAGGCCTAAATAGAGGCATGCACAAGATAACAAAAACGTGCGCGGGGCGGGGAATAGGGGCTGCTCACCCATGGGCTATCGGGTCGGCCTGGTGGAGAGGCTGAGGCAGGCCGAAGGCTGACTGGGCCAAAGGGCCGCTGGCTGGCTTGCTCGAAGCGGTCGATAGGGTGAGGCAGTGCTGCTTGTCTCCCCCGTGCTCCTGCATGAGTGGGAAGGCCATGGCTGCGACGCAGCTCCCCGGGGCGCAAGGTGACGGCGGCGGGATGCTGGGTCTCCGGCCAGCCCCGGAACCGGTAAATCCGCATGCGGGGCACCAGATCCGGCGGGCTACGGGGCTGCGCGACCCGCGGATGGCCAAGGCGGAGCTCTGGACGACCATGGCGTACCTGCGAAGGAAAAGGAGTTAGAGAGCTCAGGGATAGGAGAAAGAAGAAAGGAGACGGAGATAGAGGGAGAGGAAGGAGGCGCTCCGGCCTGATCCGGGGGCCTGGCGGCGGGGACTCGCCGGAGGGCGCGGCAACGGCGCGGTGGGGCTGGAGGCATGAGGCTCGGGGGCAGGTAGGGGCGAGCGAGGGCGCGCTCGGACTGGCTCGGGCCTGGGAGGGCCAGATGCGGGCTATGATGGGCCGACGGCGGCTGGTGGCTGCCAGGGGCGCGTGGTAGCCCCTAGTTGGTCGCGGCTTGCGATGTTGGTTGAGGTGGCGGAGACAAGTAGCGAGGTGGTGGTGGCTCGGCGCGGTAAGCGATGCTGGAGGTGGGGGAGACCAATTTAGGCAGGGAAGTGGTGTTTATATAGGGAAGGGGCTAGGTTTAGGGTTTTTGACCCCGATTTCGACTGTAGGATCGCAATCAGACGGTTCTGAACGCGAGGGGTGGCTAGGTGGGCCGGGTAGGCTGTGTAACCATGATGGCCTAAGAGAAGAGAGGGGATTTGCTGCCCAACACAATATTTAAAACACCGAAAAACCGTCCGACGAATAAACTGATAACGGTGCCGCTACGGTCGACCGTTCGGGTATCAACCGGACTCTGATTGCGACGAAATTAGGCACGCGGCCTACCTACACTATAATAAGACCGCATGCCAAGTTTCACCCAATCCGAGAATATTTTCGTGCTGTTTAAATACAATATTTTATCGATGTCGTGGGCACGTGCACGTGTGGTTTGCCTCGAAACGTCCAACGACGAAAATGGAGAGAACCGGCAACTAATAACGGATGCAAGTTTTGAAAACTGGCGGCAACAGAGTGCCGATGCAATGCGAATGATGTGCATGATGTGATGATAAATGTGACAGGAAATCTAATCGCACGGTGCCAACGAAATAATAGGGGAATCTTCTAGAGCGTCGGTTTCGGGCAGCCACAACTCTCCTACACTAACAAGAGATCTCGCCCCGGGATCTAAGAATGAAAGAGGAAGAGGAAGGGGAAAGGAAGAGGAAGAGCAATAGGTAAAACTTAGTCACTTCTTGACAAACGTGTGAGACAAATGAATCTTCAAGGTTGCAAAGAGATGAAGAATGATATGAGAAACAAGCAAGAATTCAAACATAATTTCGGCACGACTTCAGTAGAAAGAGGGAAAAATTGATAAGATGGAAAGACCTTGAGAAGATTTACAACAACCAACCACTAACGGAAGTAATTGATTGATTGGGAGCAACAAGAAAGGCAAACCTTCTTGCACCAAAAGGATACATTGAGAACTTGGATTAATGGCAACACCATAATAGCAACAATCCTTAGACAAATCTTTAGGTGAAGTCTAAACCAAGATATCTCAATGAAGAAATCATGGGTTGAAAATATCTCATGATCATAGAATTGGTGGGTTTAACTATCTCATTCTTGAAACAAATTTTTCTTCAAGACTCCTCCACTAATAAGAATGTTATAACTCCATCTCAAATGATAAAGGAGGAAGAATTGCACTTTGAAATGCAGAGAAAGAATACTTGTGGTACTACCACTAGAATCTTGAAGAACGCCTTGAGAATGAAGAGATCATGATCCGCCTATCAGAAAACTTCAACAAGGCACCGGAATAATTGAGAGACGAACGAAGATACAACAATTGAGAAGAATTGAGAATGAAAGCTGAAAGTTGAGAGCGAAGAAATCTTCTGAAATGATGGCCTTCGGAGGCTCGAGAAATGAAACAACTCCAAAATGCACCATATAGATATGGAAGGAATTAGTCATGATTGGAAACAATTGGAAAGAATAGCACCAAGCTAAAATGAAAATCTCACAAGAATGAAGCAAGATTTGAGAGAAACACTCCTTCGGTCTTCCAAGCTGAAAATGATGAGGAGAACACCACCAAGAATAACTAAGACACTCCGGAATAAGAATATGAAGAGGTTGAGCCAATGATGAAATAATTCACATTGACCTTGAGGAAGAAATATGTCTGATGGAATTCGTTCTTACGTCATATTTAAAAAGAATTAGAGATCTCCAAGAAAAGATTAGAAGAGCCAGGTAAGATCTTGGAGAAACATGTGGGTTATGGGCCCACTAAAAGAAAACACCGTTGAAACAATTGATTAGAAAAGAGAGATTGCACCGGTACAAAGATAACTTGATGAGGTGAGAGCCTTGAAATAATTGAAAGGATTGCATGAAAACATGAATCTTCTTAGAATCTTCAACATTCCGGATAGAATAGAGAGAGATGAAAAACAATAAAGACTTGATAAGAATTAAAAACATGGGAGAGAATTTAAAGGGTGAAAAGTATATGATGAACACCTATAACTTAAATTGAATCCACCAGAGAGGCGACAAGAATGAAGAAATATGAACTTGTAACCCCTGAGGATCTTCACAATGAATCACCGAAACAACACAGAAGACAAGATATAGGAAGCAACACTAAAAAGGAAGGCACTAGGATGATAATCTAATCACTGAAGAAAATGGGCGGGAGAGCGGGGAAAAACAAAGACAATTTGGGACAGATGAGATGAAATCCGGAAAGAAATGAGAGACTGATCTTGCAAATGTTGGCGAGGATTGAATTGCTTGAGGAGAAGCACACCGGTTGAAAAATAATTGACATGAGGACTCCGGTTGAAAAGAATTGATATGACAATTTGAATGAGAAAAAGAATCAGCATTCCCATACAAATATGAGAACACCTCTCGGAAAATATATTAAATCACCATTTGACATCGAAGCAACTCGAATTACCATACTCCAACAAAACAATGGATGCGTCTTACAAAACAAGCCAGAACAAATTCATGACAGAGATTCCATCTGATATTTTCATGGATAGATTTACACGGGCTCTATCCTATAGTAGCAATCATATACAAGGCAGTGCACCCGACATACGAAGTGTCCCCAAGTCATAGCAAGCTACAGGGACTCTTTAAGTCACAAAGAGAACCGTTGTAAGATGATCATGAACAAACGAATCCACTAGATGTCGAACCCCAACCTCACATCATGCATCTGTTGGAAGATTGTCCTATAAGTAACTACTTGAATTCCCACCTAAGAACTCCTGAAATTTTTTGTTCATGCGATCGGGTCCATGGATAAAGGAGTAAATCATCACTCAACTCCTAGCAATAACACTACCCGCCCAGTTTATCACATCCGTCAACACATAACCAGAGATCTCGGAAACTCGTCTATCTCAGATCCTCGAAAACACAATATACTAAGTGTGGAAGTACCCCCGAACTCTATGTACCTGTATTGGGGATGACGAGGTTATCTTGCCACTACTAGTATTGAAGCAATTCCGAACATCCTCCGTCCTCAGATACTAAGAAATCTGAATGATAATGATGTGCTCAAAAATCCCCTCGAGCTCAACTCCCCGGAATAAAATCAACGCAGCAGGAGGCACCAAGTGAGAACTCCGTCACATCAACATCATATATATTCCAAAGATATTCGCGTGATCCTAAATATTGTTTTGAGTGAGAAGATGAGTAGAATTAAAATTCGTACGTCAAGATTCCTCACGAGAGCATAGAAGAGGAGAAAAAAGAATCCTACTCTCCAATATAACTAAGACTAAAAATAGTTTTTCATTAGACTTGACTCGGCCAAGTTCGATCAATCAAGGGGGCTCATAGGTCGATACTGCTCTGATACCAACTTGTAACGTGTAAGTGCATCTAGTGCCCCGTAGTGATTTTGGTGGTTTGAAGACCTATAGGTTAAGAGACTGATATGTTTGTGAGTGTACATAGGTTCTATAAGTTGCTGAGGAGTTTGAGTTATTCAATGAAAATCGACCCCTAAAAATGTGTCGAGGAGCAAGCAGGAGGCGCACGAACATGGACGGGTGCTGAGCTTCGCTCATAGCGGACGGAGCCGAGAGGCACATGGGGAAGAGAGAAGGGACGCCGGACGATGGAGGAGATGTCCATGCCAGCGGATTTGGGGGATGATGCAATGGCTGGGGCGCGAGAAAGGGACCGCGGGCACGGGATGTGTGTGAGCGCGTGTGTCTAGCTGCGGACAAGGGAAGCGGGGATCGAGAAGGCAAAATTTATGAATTTGACCCGTGACGAAATTATTTCACAAATTGAACCGCGTTCGAAAAAATTTCACTGAGTTGACCATTTTGTGAGGCGCCCGCCAGTCTCGCGCCACACTGCACTGTGTGGTGCTTTTTTCTTAGGCGCCACACAGTGTAGTGTGGCGCCTTTGGCTTACATGCCACACTAGGTCTCGGGCTCCACACAACGTAATATCTGGCGCCACACAATGTAGTGTGACGTCTAAGTCAAAGGTGTCACAAAAAAGGGTCAGACGGATGAATTATTTTCGGGAATGGTTCGTTTTGTGAATTAGTTGCGTTTTTTGGTCAATTGTTTTCATTTTGCCGATCGAGAAGGGAGCGAGCGAGTTGGATTGGGGTTGCGTGGCTTGGTTTTTGGGCATGTGGTGACTCGGTCGGGAGATAGGGTTAGATTAGGTGGGGCGGCGGCTGGGCCATGGGCTGGTTGTTGGCTATGCTTCCTCTCTCCCTTTCTTCTCAATAATCTTATATTTCTCATAAATAGCAAAGTAAGAAAAAGAGAAAAGAGAAAGGACTAGAGGAGGACTTTGTACATGGGTTAATTTCCTGGACTCGCAAAAATGAACTTGATTCAAGAAAGATAGAAACGAGCATGATTACAAGATTTAAATTCAAACTCGTTTGAATTAATTCAAATGATTTGAACTAGGACAAGGTTTTTGAAGAGGCCAAAAAAGTTGAGAATTTACGTGGAGCTTCGATAAACGGGGAAAGAATTATTGACAAGGTTTGAAGTTCAAACTCAAAGTAGAAAAGGCATGGGTTCTATTTTGCAAGTGCTTTGGTGATTACAAATTATTGAAATATTTATTTTAGCTCCCTAAATATTGGGAGGATATAGTATATGTTTTAAAGAGAAACCACCATGTGCATTTCCATCAATTTAAACGGATCGAAATCCATACAATTTATGTAGTTGAGCTGCAAAAACATTTAATGACATGATGGCATGATGAAATGATGCTATACAAAATAAATAAACAGAGCAAGCGATATAATTATTATTATGGAAATAAGCAGTCTCGGGGTGTTACATCCAGATCCATCTTTGGGGCCGCTTCCATCAGGGGTTCGGATCCAAGGATCATGTCGGGAGCCGACTTCGAAGCGTTTGTGTCCCACGATTCTTGTCGTGTGATTGTGATAAGTCCCTATAGGACTAGATCGGCGCGAGCACCGGTGACGTATTCCATGCTTCCGAACATGATCACCTGGTTCGTATGAAGGTGTCGACGCAGCCTAGATGGACGCAGGGTTCGGCGAGTAGTACAACACTACCGAAGGAGAAAAGTTGTCCCGTGATGAAAATTTCGCCGTAACCAATGTTGTTGTCGAACTGCACACGAGCCATCAATCATGACAATCACATAGAAAGCTCTCAATGAAAGCACCAATGTCGCTGTCAAAACTGACATATCTCAGGTAGGGGGTCCCGAGCTATGAGATCGGATTGAGGGTAACAGAAGAAAAAGAACACAAGGCTTTATTATAAGTGCATCAAGTGCCACCCTCTGTTGGTTTTGGAGTATTGAAGAAAAACATAGTTGAGTAACTAATGTGTTTGTGAGAGTTCACAGGATAACACAGATAGGAGTCCCTAGAGATTCAGTTTAACCAAAAATGTTGGAAGACATTGATGATGGCCAAAGCCATTAGTGGTGTGTGAACATAATCGCTTGAAGATAATGAAACGCGAACATGAAGTCTTTTTATTGTTTTGTTTATTCTTTCCTAAGTCATAGGAACCATCGTACTGTTAAGTGGAATCTATATGATCGAAGTCAGATGTTGACATAATTCTCAACCCACAACTACCTATGTCTTCGAGCAAAGCCAAAGAGGAAATCTCTTCCAGAGTTGGTTGAGTCAGCATTACTTGCATCCCAGGTAATGTTGCCCTATGTGTCTTTGAAATCCGACCATTGGAACAGTGTAGGATGGCCATTGACCTCAGGGTCATTTCGGTCATATCAAGTACGGTTGCGTGTTGGCTATAATAGGCCAACCCCCTCCACCATAAGCTGGTAGCTTCTCATAGTTGATACGGGTGTTGTCGTTTTGGAGCAACCCACCTCGAAGACATTGAGAGAGAGAACTATCCTGCAAGCATAAACCCAAACACCTAGAGCCAGAGTGTCTGATCATTACTGAAGTCATTCAGTTCTGAGAGAATTGAAGACTTGTTACACTTGAAGATTGTGATCTTAGAGACGGTTCATCATCGTGGTCTAGTGCATCCAAGAGTTATTGTGGATTCTCAGGTGACCATGGTCTAGATCAACCCAAGAGTCATTGTGGATTTACGGGTGACCAAGTTTGTACGGGTTTCCTAAGACTCCCTTGAAGATTTAACGAGGTCTATGCATCCCCAACCAGACGTACACCTGTCACACCAACTCGAACTGGTCCAAAAAATCATGTGTCTTCGTCAAGGTACTAGTTCTATCCTTCACTCACTTACTTACTAAACTTGAAGTCATTGCTTGATTATCTCATCCCTAAGACATTCTCCCAAGACATTCCCAATTTTTGTTTATCTTCACACTACCTAAGTTTATCATTGATATATATTAGTGTGCATGAAGATTATGATCTGTATGATTGAATGTCTTCGTAGTATTGTATGCTTTGATTAGATCCTTGATACTTATCCCTACCTGATCAAGTATCGCTTCCGCATAACTTTGAATACATTTACTGTTTTGAAGATTTTCATAAAAATCTCCGATTCACCCCCCTCTAGTAGATAACTAACACTTTCAATTGGTATCACAGCAAGGTACTCTCGTGTTATGTGTTTTGGTTTAACCATCTGGAGTTTTAGCTATGTTGAATGTAGAGATAATCAAGTTTTCGGCTACGTGCCCTCTCTGTGGTGGCATTGATTACCCATACTGGAAGAACAAGATGTGCAGGCATCTCCAAGCCATTGACAACAACATCTTGTATGTCGTCATGGCTAATGTTCCCAAGATTGGCGAAGGTGTCACTACTGCTGATGTGAAGAAATTTGATCAACTAGACTCCGCCACCAAGAACATCATATGTGGTCACCTAACCAAAGGACAGTACAATCGTGTGAGTGCTCTTGATACTACGAAGAAAATCTGGGAATGGCTATCCAAAGTCAATGAAGGTGTCTCATCACAAAGAGACTCACGTGTAGATGTGCTCTACAACCTGTTCAACCGCTTCAAAAGGCTTGACAACAAAAATGTGCAACTCACGTCTGATCGTCTAACTCATATCTCAAATGAGTTGAATGCACTAGGTGCTAGTGATATCACCAAACATGAAGTTGTGAAGAAGTTATTGATATCACTTCACAGTTCCTTTGACACTCTTGCCCTCATGATCCAAGAACGCTCCGACTTCAAGGAATTAGATCTTGCTGATATACTTGCTCAACACTCATGAATTCCAGCAAGCTAAGAAAAGGGAAATATATGGTTCCACCAATATTCTTTCTCGTGCAATAAAGGCAAAGGTTGTGTCTTCATCTCAAGTCGAATCTGAATGCAGTTCTGATGGTGCCGAAGAGTTTGGCAAAGAACTCACTCTGCTTGTCCAAAAGTTCCAGTAGTTTGCCAAGTCAAAACGCTTTGCAAAGTCTTCAAGGTGTATCTCCAAGAAATCTGGTGAAATGTCTTCGCATGACAGCAAGAAGCAATCCTGTCAAAAGTTTAAGAAAGTAGGTCACTTCATTTCTGATTGTCCTTGATGGGAGAAGCAATCAAAGAAGAAGAGAAAGAACTATAATTCTGGTGACAAGAAGAAGAATAAGTATCACAAGTCTTCATCCAAGTTTTTGTCGCATAAGAGCTCCAAGGCACATGCTTTCATTGGCATGGAGATGGATTCCAATGCTGAATTTGGGTCTGAAGCTGAAGAGGGATATCAGGAGGAGTCTGGTTCTGAAGTTGTTGGTTTTGTAATGGCTTCTGCATTTGTCGCATCGTGTGTCTTCGACTCTGAAGACAATGGTCACTTCATCAACACTGAAGCCAGTGACGACGACAATGCTCGAGCCTACTGCTTCATGGCAAAAGGCTCCAAGGTATCTTCAAAATCTGCATGCTATGACTCTGATAGCGAAGCTGAACCTGATGATGACTTGAAACCTAGCTATTCTAAACTTGTCAAAATTTCTATTAAGCAACAGAATGCTATGGAAAAAAGCAACTAACTCTAGAGAAAAGCGATGACATGTTGCACAGCGAGATGAGTCTGAACGAAGATATGGCAAAAGATATGTGCCATCATTGTTCAAGGTTTGAGGATCTCCAAAATCTTCATGACTCCTTCTCAACTGATCATGAGAAGCTTTCTCTTGAATATATTCAAAGAAACCTTGACCTTGAGAAGGTGAAAAAGGCTTATGAGGATCTTCGGAAGGAAAGTGACTCACTCCTTGCTGAACAGATCAATACCGCTCAGGATGAATTTGATGCTCCATGCTTAAAAAACCTTGCTAATAAAGCTAATGATTCCACGGCTGAATGTTCAAATGCTTCTGAAGATGCAATATCTTCAATTGTATCTGTGGGATCTAACCCCTCATCTGAGGAAAGCACTGCTATCACTGTTGACAATGATAGGTTGAAGACATTGCTTGAGACAGGTATGTACAAAAGTCTGAAGGGACATCAGATCTTGTGTGATGTCCACAGAAGATAATCATGAACAGAAACCCTCGGAAAGAGGGTGTTTTTTGGAAAGAAACATCAATACCGATAGATCATACTCGAAGCCTGAGCAGTACCCCAAAACCTCATGGGCTGCTGCAAAGGGCCCCTGGGTTGATCCATCCACTTTATCTGGCTTTAACTATGCTTTGGGGGGAGGCCATCATGGCTAGCTTTATATAGACTAAAGAACAACTACATCGTCTACTAGTTGGCTAAGTAAAAAAGGCGGAGGTTCATTAGCCCAACTATTATCGCAATTATTCCAAAAACTGAACTTAGCTAGCTCACGAGCAACAAAATTTGCATCACGAAAACAATGATTAAAGGTGACCTTCCCTATTAAATAATTATATCAATGCATTCCATAAAGATTGTCGGTGCAGAATCCCACCACTTAGCCTTCCCTTGACAGTAGTTCACCACATTCGGAGAATTGGATTCTGCTTCAACTCTGTTAAAACCCAAAGAGTTTTCCAGATTCAGTCCATCATGCATTGCCATTGCCTCAACAGTCGCTGCATGAGCTGCGTTTCACATGAACCTGCATTAAGCTGTTATGCATCTACCTTTTGCATCATGCAAAATTGTCACTGCTGCACCCAAGCCATCATCTTCATGGAACGAGGCATCAACATTAAGTTTAACAAAGTTAGGGTCTGGTCTCGTCCACTTATGTTCGCTCATATCTGACTTTCGAATTGACTTCACATAGTTCCAAACAATCACCAAGATCGAACCAGACCACCGGAAAGGAGGAGGGAAAGAATCATGGTGTGTATGTTGCCTACGAATCCACCATAAATACTAGCATCCAGTGGCAAAAGCTTCTTTGCAGTTCAGACTTGGCATAAGTGACAAGGGAGCATCCAATTCAATGAGTACATGTTCCAACATTACCGTCCTGAATGATCAATGTATAACACATTGTTTGCCTTGTCAATAAGGCCCACATTTGTCCATAATCTCTTGGCCAGTTCGCATTGGAAGGTACGATGTCCCACATCTTCAGGGTCATTCCTACACACCGTACATGCACCACTGACAAGCATGTGTTCATTTGATAATATTGATTTTAAAGGGACAATTCCTCGAAGCGCTCTCGAGCAAAAAATCTGAACTTTCTGTGGTACTTGCAGCTTCCAAAGGTGATTCCAGATTCCTAACTCCATGGTACTATTGGATGTAAAAAAACTCTCCTACTTGACATTCGTATTTGTGTACCCATTGTTCATGATAGGTAGTCATCACTGAAAAAATCCTGAACTTGTAAGACGCCAAGCAACAAAGTCATCGAAGGCTTGAAAGTGTATCGGAATCTGCACGATGCTTGTTACATCCACAGGGTTAAAGATGTCTCTAATCAGATCCTCATCCCATTGCCCTGTTCCTGGATCAACTAGCTCCACCACCTTAGATATCATAGTGTGTCCCCGAGGAGTTCAAATTGTCCTATCCAAGCTTGCAAGAACCCACAAATCATTCCATATATTCACCTTCTCTCCCGAACCAATTTGCAAAATATATCCACATTTAAAAATGGCAAGACCAGCGATAATACTTCGCCATGTAAAAGAAGATCCTTTCTTGGGGCCCGTAGAGAATAAATCAGTGGATTCTGGATTTGTAATTAGTCTCCAACATTGCTTAGCTAGTAAATTCAGGTTAAAAGATTTAGGTCCTTGAAACCCATACCACCATCAGATCTAGGAATGCATAATTTCCACAAGGAAAACAAATGCATCTTTCACCCCCCCACCACCACCACCAATATTGTGCAATCACGTTTGTAATATCTTTACACACTCCCTTTGGAATCCACAATACAGACATAGCAAAAATAGGAATGGCCTACGCAATAGCTTTTAATAGAATTTCCTTCCCTCCTATAGATAATTGTTTTTCCATCCAACCCTTCAAAAGTTTCTTGATTTTCTCACAACAATGTTTAAAGCAATGACTTATATCAGCACCAACAAGAGCAGGCAAACCCAAATATTTGTTTGACAATGCTTTTGTAGTAACATGAAGTTCATCACAGATTTCATCTCTTGTTTGCATATTAGTATTTGGGCTCAAGAAAACACTGGATTTATCCAAACTTACCAGTTGTCCTGAATTTTCACAGTAGGTGTCCAACACATGCATTAAGGAAGTTGCATTTAAAATATCTTCTCTCATGAGAATTAGAGAATCATCAGCAAATAAGAGGTGTGAAACTCATGGTGCATTCCTACACACTCTAAACCCATCAATGGCACCAACTTCTTCTTCGTACCGCAACATGCTGGATAGGCCTTCTCCATAGATTAGGAATAAATAAGGAGATAAAGGGTCTCCATGTCGAAGTCCCCTCGAAGGTGTAAACATCTCCCTCTCTTGGGAATTAAATCGAACTTTGTATCAAACTGAGCTCACACGGGCCATCATAAGTTCAATCCATATGTTATCAAATCCCAATCTATGCATCATGTTCCTTAAGAAAATCCATTTGACCCTATCATAAGCTTTATGCATGTCTAATTTTACTCCACATAACCTAGCCTGGTTTTTCTTGGTGTTCCTTAATTTTGTGAATGCATTCATATGCCATAAGAATATTGTTAGTGATCATGCTACCACGCACAAAAGCAGTTTGTGTAGGAGTTATAATATCAGGCAAAATACTCTTGATATGAAACGAGAGCATCTTAGAGATAATTTTGTAAAGAACATTGCACAAGCTAATAGGCCAAAACTATGTAATTAACTCTGGGAAATCCACTTTTGGAATCAAGACAATGGATGTATCATTCCATTATGCTGGGATTTGCCTTGTCTTGATCGCATGTAACACTACAACAATAATTTCATCACCAATGATATGCCAATAATTTTTAAAGAAGATTGCGTGTGGCTCGTCTGGGCCCGGGGCCTTCAGATCGCCAATGCTAAAAATTGCCTTGCAAACATCGTGAACACAAAAAGGTGTCATCGGTATGGTGTTCATTTGATCTGTTACGTTCCACCGCACCTTCTAAAGTAAAACACGGTCGGTATGCTGAACTTCAGACATGAAGAGGTTAGTAAAATAACCTTGTACATGAGGATTTAACCCAGCCATACCTTCCATTATGTCGGCATTATTATCTTTTAGTTTCTTGATATACTTCCTTTTCCACTGCTTTGCCGCAAAAGCTTGGAAAGAAAGTCGTATTTTGATCCCCATATATGAGTCAGTCCACTCGTGATTGCTGCAGACTTTGGATCTCGACAAGTTGCAACAGATACTCTACGAGTTCAGACAGCTCCTTTATTCTTGTTTCATTTTCATCCATCATGGGTCCATCCATAACTTCCTCTAGCTCTCGTTGTGCTTTCCGAAGACGCTTCTTCGGGTTTTTTAACACCCATTGATCCCGGTCATGAAATTTTGAGTGCATACGAGAGAGCTTCTATAATACCCCTGAAACATTCGGGTCAACTCCAGCCTTGTCCCATGCTTCATGACAAGAAATTTTTCCTCTCTTAGCCACCTAGCTTTGAACCTCTTGGGTCCCTCTTGGATTGGCGTTGTTCCTTGATAAAAATCGGTATCAACCAACAATGGTCTATTGTCAGAGTGGTTAAAGTTACGGTGTTCCAAAATTTCATTGGGAAACAAACTAGACCATCCATCGTTCACGAGACCTTTGTCCAATCTTTCTCGATATTTTCCTCTGTGCCATGTAAATGTATCTCCGACGAAGCCCATATCATGCAGGTTACAATCATCAATCTCTTGCTGGAATGCCACCATACATTGTTGGGGACGTGGGTTCCCTCCCTCTTTCTCATGCAGAAACTGAATTTCATTCATATCACCAATAAGTAACCACGACAGTGTACTTATTTGGGATAGTTGGCGCATACGGTCCCATGTCAATTATTTGTTTCCCCAGCGAAATTCCCCATACATGCCAGTCAATCACCATAGGATACCTCAATCACTTATGATCTGCTACATCAATAAACTTGGGGCCTAGCCCCAAGCTTTGAACTACAATATTATTCTTCCATAGTAACAATAAACCACCACTACTCACATTACTAGTACAAACCATTTTTTGATCTATCTTCAGACAACGTCTCAAACATTCAGCTGGATAGCTATTAAGGTGAGTCTCCGACAAGAATGTCACATCAGGATGGGTACTATGCTAGACGTCTAGCAATGCTCGAACTGTCAGATCATTCCCAAGTCCCCGGCAGTTCCACGACAAGAGTTTCATTGCTCCCGGTGATCACCCTCTAGGGGTGTTGTCAAACCAAAATCATTTGCCGAACTTGTATTACTGTCAACTGCCTGACCATCTCTTCCTCTTAACTTCTTTCTGTTAGCGTTCTTCTGTGGGGTGCCTGTAAGTGTAGGGTTTTTGTCCTCTCCCTCAAACAGGTTTATTTTCTCTGCAAAATTTGCTCACTCAGGGGTACTTTCTGCCTTCTTTCCCACAAAAGGAACCATAGGCGTATAACTAAGATCGCCTTTCTGAGTAATCATCTCTGGGGCAGCTCCAGATGTACTATCTTCAGCTGCTCTCCTGCCCAATATAGTATCTGAACCATTATTTTTAACCATATTATAATTTGCTTGAACAATATCTTCTCTTGTGTTGCCTGCATGTACTATCTCCCCATAGAAAGCATAATTGTGTCGCCAAATAACAGGACCGGTGCCTCCACTATTTCTCTCCTTAGTTATATTGTACTGCGTGTTTTTTCCACGTCGCCGTGAAGGACCTCGGCCAAATCCCCCACCACGTTCATTAAAGGTGTCTTCCCCCTCTCTTTGTCGGTCATTACCATGACCACCTCGGTCGCCACCTCTACCTCTTCTTGATGCCAGCAAAAACCTACTGTTAGTGCATATTTCTCCATATGTGATTTTGGTAATTGATGACAATCCATGTGGACTAATGGTTGTCTTAAGTTATATTTGAAGGATTTGTCCATAGGCACTTCTTGAAGTCCATATGTTGGTTTCAAGGAGTTTATATGAGGACCAAGGTGGTATTCAAGGTATTATCCAAAGAATGGTCATAAAGACACAAGGTTGATCAAGACTAAGACAAAGAGTAAATCAAGTTGATCAACACACAAAGCATACATGATGTACCGAGAGGGATCAAGTGATCCCATGGTATGGTGAGCATTGTCCATTACGGTTTTGTGTACTAACCCATGGTCTTCTTGAGAGTTCTATGTGGAGTTAGGTATGTTTCCATGGGCTTGTGTCAAGAGGAAGATCTCATTCAACCCATTAAGGATGACATCAAGTGGTGATTTTCATCAAGATTGCGGTGTGCAAGTTCAAGTGAAGCATCACGAAGATATCATGCTTGAAGCTTGCCAACCATTATGGTGGCAATGAACTAGTGAAGATGTGTTGAAGAGTGTCTCACCCATAGTGAGTATGGGGGAGCAATCAACTAGTCTTCATCAAGCCAACGCAATCAAGAAAGGTGGTCCATCTTGAGGAAGTCAATATCGTCATCATCTAGCTCAAGTGGACTATGTGCAAGGTATAGGTTTGCCCTTGATAGGTTTTTCTATTTTAGGATAGATTGGCGTACTCTCAAGGGGGGCTCTCAAGTGAATAGCTTGACCGTATCATTCATTGAGAGCTCAAACCATTTGCATCCTTGCATCATATTTCTTCGTTCTTGATTGGTGTTTCTATTTGTGAGTTTCAGAGCTTATGGTCGTCTTTATGACAAGCTCGAGTTCATCAAAAATGGAGTTCATGTGCATCTTCTATGATGTTTTTAATGTTGGAGTTTTTGCCGGTTCTTAATTCATAGAGGTTTCACATCTCTATATCATTGGCATTTTCATAACTGTATGTTTTTAAGATAACTCTTGTCGTCATTGTATAGTACTTGTCGTGTGCTATTCAACAAGCTTGAGTTTGCTCAATTCGGGCTCATACGCAAAAGTTATGGCAGTTTCAGTGTGAGAGCTGTTTTTCTCTAAATAGGCGGTAGTACTGCTCGGTACCACGATAGTACCGCTTGGGCGGTACTTCCGTTGTCTACTGCCGCTGCTACTTCCGCTTACGTTTCCCTTTTTTCAATTCTATTTAGGAATTATTCTTGAGTGGAAGTTTGAAGCGGAAATACCGCCCGCGCGGTACTACCGTTGTCGGTACCGCGGAACTACTGCTTATATTTGGGTTCTAGACTCTTAATGCTTCCGAGCAGAAGTACCGCCGGGCAGTGCGGTAGTACTGCTCCAGCGGCACTGCCGCCTCGAGGTTTGTGTCATTTTGCATGTTTTCCGTGAAATTTCCGTTCCAGCAGAAGTATCGCTCGCCTGAGCGGTACTACCGCTTGTGCACTGGCTGAGTGCATAACGAGTGGATTTTGAGGGAGCTATTTAAGGGGGTCTTCTTACCCAATGGTCCCTAACCGTTGAGCTCGTATTTCCCCCCCCCCCCATTGTTGACCCTATTAGAGCTTGCTAACTCTCCATCCCTCCAATAATTCTTGCTAGTTCTTGAGGGAAAAGAGAGAGGAGATCTAGATCCACATTTCCACCAATCACTTTCTCCTCTATGTGAGGCGAACCCCTTGGATCTTAATCTTGTAGTTCTTTGTGAGGTACTTGTTATTCCTCTCATATTCCTCCATAGATTTTGCTGTTGTGGGGGGATTGAGTATGAGGGACTTGACCACTTTGTGTGTTCTTGCGATTGCATTAGTTGCATCGGTTTGAGTTCTCCACGGTAATACATGGAAGTGAAAAAGTTTGAGAAGTTTATTACCCTTGGGTGTTTGGTACCCTAGGGATTGTTCTTTGTGCATGCTTTGGCGTCCTAAAAGCTTGGTGGTGCCTCGAAGCTCAATCATTGTGGTATAAAGCTCCGGGCAAGCCTCGGGGTCTCCGATTAGGTTTTGGAGATTGCCTCGAGCATTTGATGTCATCTTGGATCCACAGTCCATTGTGGTGAAGCATCGTGGGTTGTTGGGAGCCTCCAATTAATTGTGGAGATTTCCCTAACCTTGTTTGTTCGGGTTCGGTGACCACCTTGAAGGGTCCCTTAGTGGAATCACGACATCTTGCATTGTGCGAGAGCGTGAGGAGATTATGGTGGCCTTAGTGGATTCTTGGGGAGCATTGTGCCTCCACACTGCTCCAAACGGAGAGTAGCATCTGCGAGGGTGTGAACTTCAGGATACATCATCGTCTCCGCGTGCCTCGGTTATCTCTTACCTGAATCCTTTACTTATGCATGTTACTTTATGATAGCCATATTATTTCTTGTTGTATATCTTGCTATCACTTAGTTATTTATCTTTCTTAGCATAAGTTGTTGGTGCACATAGGTGAGCCTAGTTGTTTTAGATTTTGTTCTTGACAAATTAAAAGTTAGTTTTATTCTGCATTTATTCAAGCCTAAATCGTAATTATTTTAAAGCACCTATTCACCCCCCCCTAGGCGACATCCACGTCCTTTCACCTACCCCACTCAAATTTTGTTTCATCATGCTCTCTAGAGCCACAATATTCATGCCACTGCCCAATCAAGCCACAAGCATTGCAAAAAGTGGGCATTTTTTCATGTTCACTAAATACTTCTCAGTTTCACCACCCTTTGTTATACCAATAGCCGAGGTCAGCTTTTTATTAACATCAAGTTTTACTCTGATTCTTATGAACTCACCAAAGAACACATTTGGTAGGGCAACCTGAACCTCTTGCACCTCTCCAATTTGACTCACCAAGTTTTCCACGGCCTTCATACTCCTTAGAACTCCGTCCGGTAGCCTATGAATGTGGCACCATGTCTCCAGTTTGTCCAATATGACTTTTTCTGGGTTTGAGAATACGTCATATTCAACTAGAATCAGCACTGCACCATGGAAATCCTAGGGCCCTTGATGCATGGCCTTGTTCCAAGCACCTAGGAAATTAAATTGCATTGTGTAGAGGTTAGCATTGATTCTTCTCCACACCACCGCTTGGGTTGGGTTCCATGTTGCTTTCATGTCCGCGATCAGTGCACTTTGGCTGAAATTTTTACTTGTTAAAAGTCGCCCCAATGCTAGCCACTTTGGCTTGATCTCCATTGCATCTATCCCATCTTCCCATACTAGGTCATCAACTTCCTCATCCTGTAGATTCATCCTCTCCAACAGCTTGCTAGCATCCTCCATCTGGTTCCCTGATCCACTTCCTTCTCCTGGCACTGCCATGCAACCGAGTCCCAAACCCTAGATCGAACGTAGTCACTTCACCCTACCAAGGCCAGGTATGCGAGCAGGTCACCCCATGTATCAGCTCGAGGAGAGGAAGGAGACGTACGAGGGACAGGGGGAATTTGTCATCAATTCTTCTAGTGGTAACAAGGTAACCCACGACGGCGTCGTCGGAGGACTATCGAACCCTAGGTGAGAACCTATCTGTGCTAATCCTATCATTATTGATGAATCCTTTGATTCCAACTATAAATTGTTTGAATGTCAAAATGGTGAAGTATTTTCTAGGTTCATTGGCACTAACTGCAAGAATGGTTCACCTGTGAAGAGTATCTAGGTTCCCAAATGTCTTCTTGAGAAGCTTCCTATGAATTTCACGATGAAATCTCTTAAGAAGAAGACATTGCCCAGATCAATGTCTTCGAGAAGACAAAGGTCTTCATATGATTGACTAACCACTATGTTTTGCACGTAAGGACTAAAAAGACTCATGAATATCAGCACTATGGCATGAACCGTTATGTTCACTCATCTAAGAACTTTTCTTCTTGTTCATTTGAATACTCCAACCCTCTTGTGAAATGTGCTATTAGGGCAACATTGCCTAAAGTCTTTGATGATGCTTTATGTCTTATTGCTTCTAAGCCACCCCTGAGGATGTGGGTGGTTAAGAAGAAATAATATCTTCATGTAGCATTGGGTCTCTAGAGAGGATGAAGCCTAACTCGAATACTATCTCTAGAGCCCCGAAAACATTCTTGTCTCAACACAAGAAAACTAATGAAAATGGTGCTACCATTTATTTCATCCAGTGTTACTATTACTATCACTATAATATCTTCATCAATGCATGATGTTGCTGCATGCCTTGGCGATCAAGACAAATTATCAATGCAGGAAGACAAATCCAGTCCAACCAAATGGATCATGGACAGTGGATGCACTAGTCAAATGACTGGTGATCTAAGCTTACTAATGGAGTCAACTCTTCGACCTCCAACAAAATATACATTGTTTTTTGCCGACAAAAGCACCAGCACGCTGCTGGGACTAGGTAGAGTTGCTATCTCAAGGGATAGGCACATGGAAAATGTGATGCATGTCAAATCCCTTGGATACAACTTAATGTTTGTCTCAATGCTCTCTGATCTTGACATGATTGTCCTCTTTGGCAAATTTTGATGCATTGTACTAATGGCCTCTGACAAAACCAAAGTCTTCAAAGGTTTTTGAAGATGTGATATATACATGGTAAACTTCTCTCCAGGACCACGGGTCGCCACATGTCTTCTCAAAAAGGCTTCAGAATACTGGTTTTGGCATCAAAGGCTATGGCATGCTGGTATGAGGAACTTGTAAACACTCGCCAAGAAGAATCACATCATTGGCGTCGAGGGTGTCAAGTTCAAGAAGGATCATCTGTGCGGTGCGTGTGAAGCCGGGAAAGTGAATAGGGCCAAACATCCCACGAAGACTCTCATGACGACATCTAGTCCCTTCGAGCTGCTCCACATGGACCTATTCGGCCCTACTCACTACTCCACTTTCTCTACCACTCCAAATTTATATGGCTTCATAATTATTGATGATTACTCTACATATAACTGGGTGCACATCTTACTTCATAAGAGTGAACTGCAGGATGTCATCACACGCTTTGCAAACAGGTGCATCACCAACTACAACATCAAATCAAGCATATGAGGAGTGATTACGAAACAGAGTTCAAGAACACGGATTTGGATACCTTTCTTGACTCCCTTGGTATCACTCACGAGTTCTATGCTCCATACACACCACATCAAAATGGCGTTGTGGAGCGCAAGAACATGACACTTATTGAGATGGGTTGTATTATGCTTGATGAATACAAGATGCCAAGAAAATTCCATCCTGAAGCCATTGACACTGCATGCCACATCATCAAGAGGGTATATCTTCATAAACTCCTCAATAAAACCTCACATGAGCTACTTGCTGGTAAGAAACCCAACATAAGTTATTTCGAAGTCTTCGGTGCAAGATGTTGGATTAGAGATCCACACCACACATCAAAATCTACACCAAAAGCACATGAGGGGTTAATGCTTGGTTATGGAAAGGATTGGTACACCTACAAGGTCTTCAACATTTTCCACGATAAAATTGTTAAAACTATAGATGTGTGGTTCGATGAAAGTAATGGCTCGCAAAGAGAGGACTTGCCTCCTTTGCTAGATGACCGTCCATCTGGTTAAGCTATTAGGCTGATGGGTACTGGTGAGATCATACCTGAGGAACCAGTTGCTGAGGAAGTCATCATTCCTCCACCAACCCATCACGAAGACAATGATGCTCCGGAAGATAATGATGTTGGCGAAGACAATGCTCTGCAGCAGAACCAAATTCTTCGAGCTACTCATCCTCGTGTGGCAAATGAAGTTCAAATCGAGAAGATGCTCGACAGCGTTAATACACCAGGTCCTCTCACTCGCTCCAGGCCTAACCAATTGTCTAACTTTTGTGGACACTTTGCTTTTGTGTCTATCTTAGAGCCCATTAAAGTAGATGAAGCCTTCATGAAATCAGAATGGATTCAAGCCATGCAAGAAGATCTTCATCAATTCAAGCTCAACAACATATGGGAGCCAGTCAAGCATACCGATCCACGCGAGGACAATTTCATCGGCACAAAGTGGATCTACCGCAACAAGCAAGATGAATCTGGCCAAGTGGTCAGAAACAAGGCTCAGCTTGTCACTCAAGGCTACACAGAGGTTGAGGGTATTGAGTTCGATGAAACCTTTGCACATGTGGCTACACTTGAAGACATACGCATATTGCTTGCTTATGCTAACCATCATGATATACGCGTATACCAAATGGATGTCAAAAGTGCATTCCTCAATGGTAAGATTGAGGAAGAAGTATATGTTGCTCAACCACCAGGGTTTGAAGATCCAAAACACCCCGTCATGGTCTACAGACTCAACAAGGCATTGTATGGCCTCAAACAAGCACCAAGGGCCTGGTATGACACACTCAAGTAATTTCTCAAGGAGAACTGCTTCAAACCTGTTTTCACTCGGTCCTACACTTTTCACTAAATCATATGAAGGTGAAGTATTTGTATGTCAAATCTATGTTGATGATATTATCTTCGGATGTACTAACAATCGATACAGTGATGAGTTTAGCTTCATGATGCAAGAGAAATACTAGATTTCTATGATGGGAGAGCTGGAGTTCTTCTTAGGGCTTCATATTCAACAACAAACAAATGGGATCTTCATATCATAGGAGAAGTACCTTAAGGACTGCCTCATGAAGTTTGGCATGCAAGATTGTAAAGGCTACAAGACGCCAATACCAACAAATGGCCACCTCTACACCGACAAAAATGGTAGTGATTTCGATCAAAGGTATATCGCTCCATGATTGGCTCTTTATTGTATCTATGTGCATCTAGGCCAGATATAATGCTTAGTGTTTGCATGTGTGCCCGATTCCAAGAGGCACCAAAGGAGTCGCGTCACCTGGCGATGAAGCGAATACTTTGATATTTGGCTCGCACCCCAATGCTAGGATTATCATGTCCAAAGGGCTCCAAGTTTGATCTCACTCGTAATTCAGACACAGATTTTGCTGGTGATAGAGTTGATTGCAAGTCTACATCAGGCAATTATCACTTTCTTGGATGATCACTGGTATGTTCGCCTTCGAAGAAGAAAAAGTACGTTCATTCTCCACTGCTGAAGTCGCACACATTGTTGCTGGCGCGTGTTGTACACATATTCTATGTATGAAGCAAACTCTCAAGGACTATGGCATCAGCAAGAACAAAGTACATCTCTACTGCAACAATGAGAGTACTATCAAGATCGCCTACAACCCAGTACAACACTAGAAGACAATGCACATTCAGATACGACATTATTTTCTTCGTGATCATGTGTTGAAGGGCAACATCGTCATCGAATCTATGAAGCCATAAGAGCAGTTGTCTGATATCTTCATGAAGCCTTTGGATGAGAAGAGGTTTTGCAAGCTGCGGTGTGAACTAAGTATCTTAGAATCCTCAAATGTCCAGTGAATGAACACACATCCTAACGCTTATGCATGTTGATGAATTTGATGCACAACACATGAAGTAATGTTTGTCTTCAACTCATGAATACATACAGTCTATGTGTGAATACATTAAGGAATAATATGACTTCAGAGCGCCACGATAATTGTACCTCGTGTGTGGGCTAAACATTCTTATACGGTGGGAAATGCCACCAACCCCTCCTAAAGACATTGCTTTTATCTTTGTATTTCATCTATGTCTTCACAGATTTGAGTTTATCTTCGAATTTTGTGGTTGTCTTTGAACTTGAACACTTGTCACTTGAATATATCATATGAGACATAATGGATTTTTGTCCTCTATAGCATCTTCCCTATAGCTATATCTTCGAGTTTTATCTAGGAAAATGTGATCGGACCCTTGCACCTCATATATGCTTATTTCTCCGAACAATGTTCAATTCCGGTCATATGTATTCTAATTTACACGTGTTGATTGTATTTGTAGCATCCTTGTATGTCGAAGACAAATCCAACCGAGTAGTTAAAACGTGTTTCACACTTATCTTTCTACCGCCCAAAACGCCAAAATTCTCACGCCAGGCGCAACAGATTGGAGATAGTGGATTGTTAGATGTGTTGCATGCTTGACACGTGCCTCACTAAGCTGAAGAGTCTGGGGCAAATCAGTCCAAAAATAACGGATGTTTTAGTTTCACCCCTACCTTATAAATACAAAGCCCCCAGCTTCATTACTACTCTTACCTCCCCATCTCTGCCTCCAAGCTCCTAACCCTAGCTCCAACGCTCGAGAAGAAGCGCTTCGTTGCCATGACTTCCTCGTCGACGTACTCATGCCAGCCGTGACCATCTTCGTCTGTCGCCACCGTAGCAGACTCCCACCACCAAGCTAGTGTGTAGCAGATTGAACTGCTCTACTTCTTCGCCTCGTCGAACAGTTCTTCTCATTCTTCATGGTGGTATTTTATTGCTCGTTTGATCTTAAAAGTTACCATAAATCTTCGAAAGTTGTTTTCCCACTATAGATCCAACAGCTCTCGACAAATATATCTCTATTTTCTCAATGCTTTTACTTGTGTTAAAACTACGTGTTGATTTCTTACTTGTGCAAATTATCGAACTTGTACAAATTTGAAACCACCTTGTCTTGAGAAAAGTGAAAGTCTTCAGTGAATGAGGTCAATATCTTCAGACAATGTTTTATCTTCAAAATCTTCTCATAATGCATATGACCTCATCTATTCCCTCGCATCTCAAATTCTTTCACACGTACATGTCCGCGGCAGTATCACTAGGATCTCATAGTCTGAATTCGTTTGTAGACTACTTACACATACATATGGACTCACCTTGAGCATGCTCTCACCTGAACCCATCTGCGAAGTCTTTGACAAAGTCAAAGACAATAGCCAGAGACAACACTCCTAAGAAGGGTGGAAGACAAAGACGTCTAAATACAGCAAAAGAACTTCCACCAAATCTTTATGAAAGATACAAGTCTGATCCAGAATAGACTTAGACCCGGATCCAATGGATCCAAAGATAGTGGGTCGAGGAGTGGTTCAACTACCGCTTCTTCATGGATGCATATGCCAAGAAGAATGCCAAGAAGGCTCCTTGGACAGATATGATATACTACAAGAATCTGCATCTGAAGACAAAAGCCGAAGCCATTCAGATTGGTTTCTACCTCTACATGATATGGCCTCCAATGCCTGAGCGATCGGATCCGTCCAGCATCCTTGGTCGCGTTGCGGCACACGAAACATCTAATGAGGAAGATCAGCCTCCACTTGCACGTCCAAAGCAAAAGGATAATGTGAGGGGTTCAAAGCCTCACACTGCAAAGGCTTCAAAGCTTAAGACTGCAGAGTCTTCAAAGCTTAAGACTACAAAGGCTTCAGGGCCAAGAGCTTCACCTCAAGCCTCGAGATCAAAACTAGTTGTAGTAGATAAAACTGAGGAAGACTCTTGCATGAATAGGAGACTGAAGTGAAAACATATCGTTGACCATGGATAGAGTTGTGTGATACAGTTGTGTGATGATGAATTTGATGATGAAGCCCTAGCAAGGCTGATTCAGCAAAAGGAGAAAGAGGCAAAATGTCACGAAGACTTGCCTTTGATAGATGATGTAATCATAAACGAATTCATTGATTAATGGTTCACTGATCCCTCGCTCACCGTCGACGCCCTCCAGATCCCCATTGAACTTAGCGTCACATTCCAAGGGCTGGTGAGCAAAGAGCTCACTATTTCTCAGAAGGTTGTGCAACAGAGAGAGATGATAAGCCATGAAAAGGCTCTTTCAAGGCTCGTTGTCTTCAAGCCAGCCTTCCTCAACTCAGCAAGACATGTCAAACATTGTCTTCCTCGTTGGCTTCTCACGCACAAGATCACCCCCTTCTTCCTCTGTTATACCCAACAAGAAGACCAAGAAAAATGAAGTTGAAGCCAGGACAGGAAAGTCTGCTCGTTCTTCTGAAGCTCAACCTGTTAAGCGGCTGAAGACAAAGAAGACAAAGTCTCCGAGCTATGTCCAAGTACCCCAGCACCCTCCAGCTCCATCTGCCACACCGCCAACCAGTGAGTAGCCACTTCTTGTGACTCCAATCTCAATGACTCCTCCTGCCTCACAAAATCATGAGAGCCAAGTTGTTCTACATGAGTCTACTACCTCAGAGGCTCACACAACTGACAATGCACCAGCTGCTGACACCACCGCAGCTGAAGACATTGCACCACCTGCACTGAAGACATTGTTTCTCCTAAAGTCAATGTTCAAAGAGAACCTGACTCGGTGCCTCAATTGGATGCCCCAGTGGTATCATCGCCGCTGCAAGAAGACAGTGAGTATGTAGACACTAGCACTCCTCCAAGGCTAGATGTGCGTGAAACTGCTCCTGGCTCTCCGCCAGGTCCTTTCTCTACACTTGTGGCAAGACTCCCATAATCACCATTCTCACCAATGGAGGATGAAGCCCATGAACCTGCATCGCCTCTCGAATGGCTTCATAAAGGACCAAGGCAAGCCCCTCCCTTGATGCAAAGCATTCCTGAAAATGAAGTGTGTGTGACTCTAACTGTATCAGCTGATGAAGTACTCGGGCTTGAAGACATTCCTCATGATTAGCCTGAAGTCAAAGACAAAGCAGCTCAAGATATTGTTGTTGATGATATTGTTGCACCTAATGACCCTCCTCTATCTGCTAGACCATCCACCGATCATAATACTGAAAATATTGTGATGGCTCACAACAAGGAAGGACAAATGGTCCCTACCATATGGCCAAGGCTTTAAGCACCTGCAAGAATGAGCCCATAATATGAATTCAACATCTTTCGATGCCCAGAAGTTATGAAGCCAATCCGAGGCTACCAAGCATTCGTCACTAAGCACCTGGTCGTCCAATTCTCTCCAGTGTCCAGCCAATGCCCATGCTACCAAGCATTCGTCACCAAGCACCAAGTCGTCCAATTCTCTTCAATGTCTAGCGCTTCAGACAAAACAACACTTTGTGTGACTCTGACAGAAATCCATACACGAAGCCAAAGATCCAATCTTACAGGTTATGGAGCATGCCTCAACGAGATTACTATATAGTTGTGCCATATGGATAGAAGTGAATCTTCCCTCACAAGCATCTTAACATTGAAGCAATTGGTGGTCCTCGATGTTTTGATCAAGCCATGGATTGTCTTCGAAATGTTGGACTACTGCCATTTGTCACTAACCATGAAGATTGGAATGAAGAAATGATTCTTCAATTTTATGCAACACACCACATCTGTGGCTATGGAAGAGACCTGAACACATGCAAAATGGACTTTATGATTCAAGATGAACATGTCCAAGCTCCTGCCATGGAATTCTTTGCCACCACACCACTTGCCACATATGGTGAAGTCTTAGATCCAAGATCTACAGCTTATGTTGAAGCCACTCGCAACATATTTCAGTCACCTGAGCCAAATATGACTACCATGCTCACCCTGATGAAGCCTTTGGCCCGAGATGCTGAACTGTCCACAAGCTTCTTCGTCAATGATCTTCAGTGTCTGCCAAGAACTATATACCATTTTCTTCTTCATACCATATGGGTGATCAAAGAGCATTCTTCCTCAAGCAAGCTGCAAGGTGCATTGAAGACATTGATCTATAACATTGTCTATGGTATCAGGTTCAATATTCCAGATCTATTTCTGAGAAACCTGGATGCCAATAGCATCAATCTATTCGAACTCAAAATCTTTGCACCATCGATCATGCGCTTCATTAAGTGTCGCACCAATGCAAGGTTTCTACCTTCTACTCACAATCACGGGATATATCTTCCTCATGTTGAAGCCATCCATGAATACATCTATCCATCCAAGGCCAGGAATCCCACTGTTGAAGGTACCAGTGGCACTTCTGATGTTGAAGGGATTCACATTCCATCAGATCCAGATAGAGCTAGACTCATTGGCTATTTTAGACGCCCTCAGCTTAGTGTCACTGAAATTGAATCCACTGCAAATATACTGCCACAACCCAAAAGGGAGTGTTCCATGAATGATCAAGAAATTATTGTTTCTCTTATTCAGAAGTAGGACCGACGTCATGAGTGGAGGCAAAGACAAATGCATGCACTCATAACTGATACAATCACGTTCGCAACCTCTCCGCCAAGAACTCCTTTGTTCCACATGAAAATTACACGCGTTCTTGGAAGATGTTGTCTATATTGGCTCCCGAGGAAGATCTTTGTGAAGATGGCTTTGCTGAACTGAAAGTGCGTTATATCGACTAGAGGGGGGTGAATAGGAGATTTTTAGAATTTCATCACTGAGGAAATTCCTTTTGAGGAAATTCCTCACTGATGACTAACTTACAGCGGAAACAGTAAAGCATCAGACGTGCAAACATTCACACCAGCAGTATTTCAGAGTGAAGAATGTGAAAACAGATTGCACAGTAAGCAGCCACGCAGAATACAGATGATGATTAACTATTGTGAAGAATTTGGGGTTGAGGAAATTCAGAGAAAGTCTTCAGCAAATTCTTCAAACAGTCACAGTGAAAGTCATCAACACACAATACAAGGAAAGTAAAGAGTTGAGGAATTAGAACCCGTTTCTCAGTGAAGACAGTTGTTGATGACCCAGTTCCAACTACTGTGATAGTTGTACATCTGGTTTGGAGCGGCTTGGTATTGAAACCAAAGGACACCCAGTCCGGGGACACAGTCCCTACCGTATTCTCCTTGAGCTAAGGACAGAGAGTCCTCGCCCAACACTCGTGGTAAGTCTTCAGGGCAGACTTCCAAACCCTCACAAACTTGGTCACCCGGCGATCCACAATTGACTGCTGGATTGCTCTAGACCATGACGCCTAACCGTCTGGAGGATGCACAGTCCTCAAAGGTAAAAGGCTTCAATCCCACACAGGAACACCTTCTTCAGTGATGCTCAATCACTAGGTTTGGTTTGTGGTTTCGGTGTATGGGGTATTTCCTAACTGGTGAATTACTCTCTAAACCTCTGAGGAATTTGGGTTGCTCTTATGACAAGTGTCGGTTTCTAACGGAGCAGCCAACCAGCTAGTGGTTGTGGGGGTGGCTATTTATAGCCTCGGAGCATCCCGACATGATTTGACACTAATGCCCTTAAATAATATGACCGTTGGAATGGATAAGACCAATGGCGTGGTTATCGAAACGGTCAGAACCCTCAACTGTGAGAGTCCTCATGTCACTCGTATTCCTCACTTGAGGCTTTTGGTAGGATTAGGCTTGGGTTGAGCATCATGAGGAAATTCATTCCATAGTGTAACTTCGACCCCCTTTAACAGTACGGTGTTCCTATTACTCAAATGCGAAGAAAGTAAAACAGAAAGTATAAATCTTCATGCTTCAAATTCTTCAAAATGATTTTCTTCAGGAACCACCGGACTTCTCAATATCAGAATCTTCATGAGGAATATCAATTTCATCGCAGATTCCTCATGATTCATTTCTTCAGCTTCAGACCAATTTCTTCAACTGAAGACATATATTTTTAGGGGTCGATATTCTTCAAATATCTCAAACTCCTCAATGACTTATAGATCCTGTGTACACTCATAAACACATTAGATACTTAACCTATAAGTCTTCAAACCACCAAAATCACTAAGGGGCACTAGATGCACTTACAATCTCCCCCTTTTTGGTGGTTGATGACAATTAGGTTAAGTCTTCAACAGGGATCAAAAATATGAAGTGTAAATACTCATTTGAGGAATTTGAAAACAAGATTCAGAGAGACTCCCCCTGAAGATGTGCATATCTTGAGGATTTTGCTTTTATAGCAGATGCACATTGATGATTTATATCATGGAGATCTCCCCCTGAGTCTTGTAAATCATGCATACATATAACATATCATATGAAGAAAATGAAGATGCATGATGGCAAATGGTATCTGACGAATTCCAGCATGCGTGCATTAAAACTTGAGGAATAAGCATGCGAAGAAAAACGTTCAAAAGCGTCAGAGTACCATCGGGCTTAAGTTACAACTCATTACATAAAAACTTCAGAAGAGCCAAGAGTTTTTAACTTAATATAGTTTATAAGCCCCAAAAATATCCCGCTTGAAGACTAACTCTCGAGTTTCTCCCCCTTTGTCATCAAGTGACAAAAAGGGACAAACTGAGGACTAACGCCCGTGAAGACTTCATTTCTTGGCGGTCGAGGAAGAGCCGTGATGCTTCTTGGGAGTAGTCTTCTTCCTTGGGCCGGTTGCAATGTCGAGTTGTTCTTCATCAGATTCAGCAGTGCGGAATGAAGAAAAGGAGATGTCTTCAAGGTCTGGCACTGGAATGGGCCTGAACTTCTTCTTGGGAGGCCACGACCAGTCAAAATCTCGCTCAAAGTCCATTTCTTCAAGCTCAGTCTGAGTCTTCAGATGTGCAAGTGTAGCCCAGGTGCGATCGAAAACCTCATGCAGATAGTGATGGTTAAGCTTCACAGAGTTCTGTGTTTCAGTGAGGGTTTTCACAATGGCACCAAACTGGCGTTTGACCCATTTGTGGTTGCGATCCACCTTCTGGTGAAGACTGAGGAGGAGCTCTCTGGTATTCAGCACGCGAGGAGGAACTTGTCTTGCTGGACGAGTCTCAGTATCGTCCCATGAAGAATATGCTTCTGGCTCTTTGAACTGGCCATCAAGGGGCCTGCTGCCTTCTTCAATCACAGATTTTTCCGTTTCCTTCAATGGGCTCAAAAGTCTTCTTGTTGACCCGGATAGGAGGCATATAACCCATGTGGTTTTCGAAATCAGTATGGAAGTTGATGTCTGTCCTTGTCCTGATGAATCTCATAATCCATGGGGCATATATCTTGTGATCAAAGGGGCACATGGCATTGTCGGCCAAAGTCCTCAAGAAGAAATCATGGATAGTGATAGGAATACCGTGAATGATGTTGAAGAGGATATTCTTCATGAGGCCTACAACATCTTCTTCATTGTCATGGCCTTTGATCGGTGCGAGCACACTGCAGAGGATTCTGTAGACAGACCGGGCTGTGTACTTCAGCTCGTGGACGAGGAAGGCTGTTCTTGAAGATTTGCCTGCAGCCAAAGGCTTCATGAGGACTTCCATCATTCCATTTGGCAGCTCACGCTCACCATAAATCTTCACTGCCGCATCTGAGGGAATTGGTATGGGCAGTTCTCTGAGGAGTTCAGAAGCAGGAGCCTTGTAGTGAGTGTTTTGGGTCATCCAATCAAACACCCATGTGTTAATGTCTTCAGGGTTGCCAGATATGTGAAGAGTTGCATAGAACTGAAGAATAAGCTCGTTGTTCCAGTCTGATATGTTTGAGCACATTCAGAGCAAAACTGCATCGTGGAGTACACTGAGGACTGGCTCTAGGCAAGGTATTGCTTCAAGCTCAACATGAGGAATATGCATGTGCTGGAATATCTTGTTGCGTCCACAGAGCAGAGAGGCATAGTAGTTCATCTGGGTCCTTGTCCAAAACTTCAGATGCCTCATTTGAGGCTTGTCATAAGGGTTCTCTCCGATGAAGTACATGCGTTCTTCAAAGAAATTTTCTTTCTGAAACTTTGGACGCTTGGAGAAGGGCTGACGCTGAACTGGCTGAAGATTTTGTTGAGGAATAGGGGGGAGACAACCATAGCAGTCTCTGGGTTAAGCACAATGAGTGCATTGTCTTGGGAGGGTGCATTTTCTTTAGCATTTTCCTCAAGGTGAGGAATTTCATCAGCTGGTACTTCATGCTGAGGAGATGGTGCTTTCTCTGACTGAGCTTCAGGTTGAGGAATTTCTGCTTCTTCCTCATTTGGAGGAGTCTGATCAGCCTGTTCCTCATCTTGAGGATTTTGCTCAGAGTTTTGGATTTCTTCAGCTTGAGGATTTTCAGCTTGTTTTTCCTCAGCTGGTTCTGTGGCAGAAGCAGTTTCATCAGCTCGTGCAGCTGATGCTTGAGCAGTTTCTGTCTGAGGAATATGAGGTTTAGGACTGTCGTCAATCTGGATTTCCTCATCAGTCTATTCCTCAGGAGCGACATCCTTCATTTCCTCATATGCCTTCTTAGATGGGTCATCAATGACGATAATCTCATAGGAAGGGGCGACATTGAGAGGCACCGGGTCCAGAGGAGCAGTTTCTTCACTTTCTTTGAGGCGCTTTGCCTCTGTTTCTTCTACTGTTGAGGAGGCTTTTCTCTTCTTGGCTTCCTTTTCAGCAGCCCTTGTTTTTTTCACGTCTGATGCAGACGGAATTATCTTCTTCACCTTTAAAGCTTTTGGTGAAGGTGTTCTCTCTACAGTTTCTTCAGCTGGTATTGAGGAACCAGCTGGAACAGAGTCATCAGCCTACTTTGATGAAGCAGCTGGATCAGGAGCAGTCTCATCAGCGGCAGCAATTTCATCAGTTGGAGTTTTCGTGATGATTTCTTCAATGGCCGGTTCATCAACACGGCGCTCTTGGTGTACTTCCTCAGCTTGAGGGGTTTCCTCCTCATGAGGAGATGCATCTGCTGGCTCCTCGGCCAAGGGCTGAGGAGTTGGTGCTGGGGGTGCGGTTCTCTTGTTGTAGTCATCAACAGCACTAGTGGCTAGCTTGATGAAATTGCTCTTGATGCTTTTGCGATCTGACAACTTGGTGTATTTGTCAGTCAATATTTGCAGCTCTGCATGGGTTGACACCAGTGCATCAGCAGTCAGTTTGAGGAGATTCTGCCTTAGGAATTTCTCCTTTTTGATCTTTGCAACCTTTGCATGCCTAGCATGCTGTTCTTTCCACTTGGCTTCATTTATGAAGGTGGCCACCATGTGGCTGATGCCAGGAGGAAGTTTCAAATCATCAATGGGAGTGTTTGGGTCCTCATACCAGATATTGATGTAGTCAAGGAGGACCTTGGGGTCCATGGCCAGAGGAATAGCACTGCCTGATGCTTGAGCTACCCTTTCTTGCTTGTTTCTGATGATGGCTTGCAGGGTTTCATCATCATATTCATCACTTCCCTCTGATGCAGATGGGACTGCGATGATTTTGCTGGGGCTGGGAAGAGGTGCACGTTCAGCAGTTGTCAAAGTCTTCACAAGAGGTGTTGAAGACTTTGTCTCCGAGCTAGTTGCAGCTGGGAGTGAGGAGCTGGAGCTGGCGGTCGTAGGTTTCACGACATGCTTCTGTACTGGTTTCTCTTGAGGCTTTGGAGGTGGAGCTGAGGATTTTGGTGCTGAGGAGATTGGTACTGAGGGTTTTGGCGCTGATGGTTTTGGTGTTGAAGGTTTTGGTAATGAGGGTTTTGGTGCTGAGGGTTTTGTGACAGAAGCCTGAGCAGACTTCTCTTGAGGCTTTGGAGCCCTTGGCTTTGATGGCGCAGACTGCATTTGAGGAATTTCTGAGCCTGAGGTTTCTGCAGCTGAGGAATTTGCAGCGCCGGAGGCAGCATCTGAGGATTCATTAAATTTCCTCGCTGCAGCTTCTGCCTGCCTCTTGAGCTTGGCCATATGCTTTTCCTTTTCATCTGGATAGTCATCAATGGTCTTGAGGCTTGATGGATGTACTACTTGATGATCCTCAAGTGGGGCCCTTCTGCCACGAGGCTTCAAAGCGAATTTCTTCGCATATTTGGGAGTCACAAATTTGTACTCCTTCCATTCCTTCGCACATCGGCGTTCAATCTTGTGCAACCGTATCTTTCTCTTGGCCATTGTCTCATGTTCATCAGGCGTGCAATAGTCCAAGTAAATGTTCTCAGGGATATCAGCAGCTGTGTTTTGCTCAAGTTTCTTTCCTTCCTTCTGTTTTCTTTCTTCCTCCATTTTCTTTAGTTGAGGACTTTGCTGATGATTTTGAACTCTTGAGGATTCTGATGAGCCTTGAAGAGTTTCTTCCAGAAACGCTGCAAATGAGTTAATGTGATGAGAACCGAGAGATTCATCAGCTGACATGTGTGTACCTGTGAACAGAGTATAGTTGCGAGGAATTTGGAGAGGTCATATGCGTTCTCAGATTTGAAGAAAATGAATAAGTTTGACAGTTTGAGGAATATAACCAGTGGTTGAGGAATTTGCCTAAGCATACTGTTATTGGGTTCCAGAGTTGTACAGATTCGAAAATTCGCACAATTGAGGAATCTCGTGAAAATCTTAGATGCTTAGCATAGTTCATCAATGATTGTGGTGATAGGTAGTGTTTGAGTAATCATGTGTGCATCGTATCTTGAGGAAAAACAATTTTCACATAGGAGATGTAAAATTTCAGATCTAATCTGCTGTAAAAATGGGATATATTTACCCTAGAAGGTGCGTACGAAGAACACAGAAAGTAGTTTGCAACATCTCAAAATTATAAATTTTGGAATGTTAATATAATTATTAGATTGATTGTTTGTTTGTTTGAGTGATTGAAACTTGACTGGAATTTGAAACTTCTCAAAAAAATGAGAGGGAATAAAATGACTTCCCCAAAATTTTCTATTTTGAATCCCTTTTCAATTTTGAGTTTGAATATTTTCAAAACCCTTTGATTAAAAAAATCAAACGAGAGGAGGAAAATGACCCTCCAAAATCAGAGACTATGTCCTGATTCAAATTTTAAGTATTTACAATTTATTTGAAATTCAAATTCCTTTTCATTTTAAAGTTATTGCAAAAATATATATTTTTTAAAGTATTTTTTTGGTTTTGAAAATATGTTCATGTTTTAGAAAATTTTATTATGAGAATTTTGATATATAATATGTCTACATAAAATGTTTTTTTTCATTTATACGTTTCTTTTTTGTTTTAAAAAAAATTTGTTCGTTCGCAAAAAAAAAAAAAAAAGGCCACGGCTTGCCGGACCGCTCGCTGCGGCTGGCCGAACTATTGGCCCATGTGGCACATCTTACCTCCTTTTCTATTTTCTCCTCTTTACGTATATGTTTAGTCCCACATTGCCTATCTATGGACCATTAGACCTCCCTTCCACCTATAAATATAGACCCATAGGAGCATCCAAAAATCATCTATTTCGGGTTAAATCAATATTTTGGTTTAACTAGATTTATTAAATAAAAATATTTTTCTTCTCTTCGGCGGGATTTCTCGAAGTCGTCTCCTCATTGAAATTAATTTTTACTCTGTATTCTAAAGATATTTTTCTTCGTATTTTTTTTACTCCCGTAGTTTATTATTTCTAGACTAGTATTCCTACACTAGTATACGGTAGAGTAATTAGATATATTAGTTAGTCTTCGTATTTACACATTAGTACTAGAATTCTTTTAGACATAGCACTTTTCTTCCGTAAAACAGCTTGGCCCTGATTTTTCAAATAGCCATAACTTTTTACTCGTTTATCCGAATTAGATGAAACCAACGCCTAGAGTTTCGTCTTGATCCCACCTATCATGTGAACCTATCATATCAACTTTTTGAAATTTTCAAATTTCGAAATTTGTTCATATTCATATTCAAACTTCTTTTGATCATATCTTTTAATCCGTAGCTCTGTTTTAGATGAATTCAATTGCGTCGGATTCATATCAAAGTAATCTTTCCGTTTGTATCATTAGTTTTAACTTTTCAACTTATAATTTTGATCAAATCAGATTTATCTATTAGTGCCCAAAAGTGTTCACATCGTTTTAAGCCGATTCAATGTTATATTGACGTATTTGTATCTTTTGATCCGCTAGTTCAAATCTAGTAACTCTTTTTTCTACACGCTCATATTGATCTCCTATATCCAGTAGCATCATTAGTTTCGACCTTTGAACCTTACAAATTTGAGCGATTCAAATATGTATTCGAACATTCATTTGATCTTATCTTGCAAATCGTACCACCTTTTCAATTGATTCCTTTTACCCCTAAACACTCATGTCATATATTTTTGTACGTAACCATCGTACTTCAGTTCAACTTCTCTTGACCTTTTGAATGCAAATTCAATTCATACTTCAATTCTCTATAACTTGCGTTGTAGTGCTCCATTTCAAGAAATTCTTTCTACAAATAAATTCTTATGCCTTATACTATTTTTCAAACAACATTCATGTTGTTCTCCCAATATTTTTGATCATCTCCCATAGTGTATGCAAGTCGAGCTTATATAGCAATGATTCCTCGTCCATTAACTCTTTTGATCTCATTCATGCACCTTCACTTTACAACACACTTAGGACCTTTTTATTAAACCTTAGTACGTTGTTATTTTGCACCAAGACATGCTTTGTTCTTATGTTCTCTTGGTTCTTCCTTTTTGGCATGAATGTTTATTGAATGCTATTTGTTTACGATAGATTGCTCGGAGTGTGGCGAGTACAATTATCAGGATTTTGAGAGCGGCTATCTTCATCAAGTAATACCAGGCAAGTCATTTTGATCATACTATCACCTATGTTTTATGCATCGTAGTTCTACCATCCTATGCCCAATTGCATGCTGCTTAGTTACTTGGAAATTTTAGTAAAGGTTGTAGTATCATGTGGTAGGCACACAACAACCCCGATACTTGGCCCCGGGACGACAAATTTCATATTGCTATGCTTGAGTAGACGGGATTTCGGTTGAGTGCATAACACGAGTGATGCAAGGTTGATTAAATAATCAAGACCGGTTCAGATAAGATTTTCAAGACCTCGGACGCAATGCAACTCTGGGTGAAGGACGGTTGATCAGCTCCCTGGAGAACCAAGTGGATGACCCGGGATGCTGGAGAGGCCATGACATCCTGCGGAAAGCTTCACCCAGGCTCAAAGAGACGGACGGATATTTTCAAGACCCAAGGATTACCTGCACAGCCAGAAGTCATTGTGGGCTCTGGCTTGGTTGGACAACGCGGCGACTCTGGACAGGCGGTGCTAGCAGATGTAGACGAACGGTAGGAATGGATGGGCACCGACAGGGATTCAGAGGGACTCGTTGAAAGACCATGGTTTGATCATCCGGTCTTCAAACACCCTAAAGTGCGAGGACATACTCGGAGGCGATCAAATCTTGTGGGGAACGTGTGCAAAACTCTGCAGAGTACTTAAACCTAATCGATCAGCCGTGTCCACGGTCATGGACAACTTGAGCCAAAGGAACTGAAGTTATCTGGATTTCTCAACACCATTAAATATATTTGAGGAGGGTAATTATTGACAAACTCAGGTACGAGAACTGGTTGGCGGAACCATCTCGTTAACAACCAACAAAGTAGTAACATTTTGCTTTTAGCCCCCTCTTGTTGTAGGAGAAAACTTGCTTTTCGCAAAAAAAACTTATAGCCCCACCTGCCATATATGCATATAGTATAGATGATTACTTTTCACCCCTCTCTTATGTGACTTGCCGGCATATTCAATATGCTGACCTACACGGCTGCAACGTCTTATGTTGCAGATATTTTTCTTCGACGAGTAAGAGTACGATTCAGGGTTATGGTCTACACTCAACTTGCCGTTGGTGTTTATTGGGACTCCACTCCCTTGACTGCTTCCGCTGAGATATTTAAGGTATATATCAGTTTTACGCTATTTACATGTGATTGCACTTTGATATATACATTGATGTACTGTGTGTGCCACCATACTGATCCAGGGATGGCACAGATACACAGAGGCTTGACTCGTTTTGAGTCGGGTCGCTACAGAGATGGTATCAGAGCACATGTTGACTGTAGGACGTGACCCTAGAAACTCGAAACTTCCTAGGATAGGATCTCTCAAAAATCTTATTTTTGAGAACACCTTTCACTTCTCATCTCTTCTGATTTCATCAAATGTTCTCTCTCACCACAAATAGTTATACAATCCCCTTACCCCTTTGACCTCATGAAGAATCAACGGAGTTCTACTTCAAAGTGAAGAGGATTTCATCATGCAGTTGAAGCTACACCAATTGAAGACTCTCAAGACCCGGAGAACTCGAAGACACTGAAGTGTTTGAATAATTATATGACCATTAGAAGTCCAATCCCCTTTTATATACCCATGTTAGATACGATGATTGGTGAGCCGTCATTGGTGTGTGTTTTCCGACAGCCACAACTAAAACTTATTCTCAAAAATATTGTTTGTATTGTGTGTATCTCCCTCCCTCTCTTACCTGTCTCATCCCCAAAACCTCAACCCTACCAGATGGAGTATGAAGCTGGACTTGTAGTCTCTGGACCAATGACCCAACTGGAGGCTGAAATATGGATTCAGAACATGGAGAACCACTTCGGGAGCAACTTGATCTCAAGGAAGTATGAAGTGGAACACGCTCTTCGGTACTTTACACAAAGTGTTGCAATCTGGTGGAAAATGCATCATGCCATACAAGGATTTAGTGGAGCAGAAACTTGGGACGAATTCAAGAACACTCTGTTAAGATCTCGTCTCATTCAGAAGTGCTATGATAATCCGAAGAAGAAGACTTGTGCATGCAAGATTTGTGGAGAAATAGGACACACCCAGGAGGAACACAAGGATGGATGCACTCATTGTGAAGAAAATCACCCAGCTGAGGAATGCCCAACTAGTCAGGTGACTTGTTTCTTGTGAGAAGGAACCACCCACTACCCAGCGACGTGTCACATTTACCCCAAGTATGCCTGAAACCCACAGACCCCGGGACTAACAAGGATCAAGTACTATATTTTTGGAGAAGGAAACTTGTATCAGTAAACGTTTTCTTAGGAGCATACGACAACTTGAGAGTGGTGAAGAAACGATAGATGTTTTGTTCAGCTTGCAGAACCAATGGTTTATCTGAACTTCGTTCGTGGACAAGAGAAACTCTGCAACGCTTGTGAGGATGTCCAAGTGTTAGTATACGAGATTCACTAAACCTTATACAAGGTAATGATTTCAGTGCGACATGGCTTGGCCACCATGACGACTTACTATTATCATTCTCTTGCTATTTGGAATGGTAAATCTGAGAGACTTACCCATAGTGAGAGACAACGTTCTTTGAAGCTTTTGTTTTAAGCCTTAGAATGGTATGATGAAAGTCCCATGTACATGGCATTTGTTGTCACGCGTAGGAAATTTTACGGTGAGGATGAAACCAAGACCCCTATCTCTGCAGGATAGCCACAAATGGTAGACCACCATGAGAATCATCGATAGGTTAGTTAGAATTGATCACGAGACTGTCAGTTAAAGAAGACCCAGTAAAGGAAGAAGCTTATATCAACAGAAGGACCCTCGTCTTAATGGAAACGTTATGAATATAGCGGAAGGTATGAAGACTGTGAGGAGTCAGATGCCAAAACCCCAGAGGATTGTTAAAATCTTAAGGGACCGGTAACTCTCATTTTAAGTGTGGTAGCACCCCACTTTGCACGAGACTATATTTGTTAGAAGACCCCCCAAACCTTAACCTTTTCTTTCTAGCCTCTTCGAATATCGAGGACGAGATTCATTTTAAGTGTGGTAGTTTGTAACATCCCAAAATTATAAATTTTGGAATGTTAATATAACTATTAGATTGATTGTTTGTTTGTTTGAGTGATTGAAACTTGAGTGGAATTTGAAACTTCTCAAAAAAATGAGAGGGAATAAAATGACTTTCCCAAAATTTTATATTTTGAATCCCTTTTCAATTTTGAGTTTGAATATTTTCAAAACCCTTTGATTAAAAAAAATCAAACGAGAGGAGGAAAATGACCCTCCAAAATCAGAGACTATGTCTTGATTCAAATTTTAAGTATTTGCAATTTATTTGAAATTCAAATTCCTTTTCATTTTAAAGTTATTGCAAAAAAATATTTTTTTTAAAGTATTTTTTTGGTTTTGAAAATATGTTCATGTTTTAGAAAATTTTATTCTGAAAATTTTGATATAATATGTCTATATAAAATGTTCTCTTTTTTTCATTTATACGTTTTTTTTGTTTTAAAAAAAATTTGTTCGTTCGCAAAAAAAAAAAGGCCACGGCTTGCCGGACCGCTCGCTGCGGCTGGCCGAACTATTGGCCCATGCGGCACATCTTACCTCCTTTTCTATTTTCTCCTCTTTACGTATATGTTTAGTCCCACATTGTCTATCTATGGACCATTAGACCTCCCTTCCACCTATAAATATAGACCCACAGGAGCATCCAAAAATCATCTATTTCGGGTTAAATCAATCTTTTGGTTTAACTTGATTTATTAAATAAAAATATGTTTTCTTCTCTTCGGCGGGATTTCTCGAAGTCGTCTCCTCATTGGAATTAATTCTTACTCTGCATTCTAAAGATATTTTTTCTTCGTATTTTTTTTACTCCCGTAGTTTATTATTTCTAGACTAGTATTCCTACACTAGTATACGGTAGAGTAATTAGATATATTAATTAGTCTTCATATTTACACATTAGTACTAGAATTCTTTTAGACATAGCACTTTTCTTCCGTAAAACAGCTTGGCCCTGATTTTTCAAATAGCCATAACTTTTTACTCGTTTATCCGAATTAGATGAAACCAACGCCTAGAGTTTCGTCTTGATCCCACCTATCATGTGAACCTATCATATCAACTTTTTGAAATTTTCAAATTTCGAAATTTGTTCATATTCATATTCAAACTTCTTTTGATCATATCTTTTTATCCGTAGCTCCGTTTTAGATGAATTCAATTGCGTCGGATTCGTATCAAAGTAATCTTTCCGCTTGTATCATTAGTTTTAACTTTTCAACTTATAATTTTGATCAAATCAGATTTATCTATTAGTGCCCAAAAGTGTTCACATCGTTTTAAGCCGATTCAATGTTATATTGACGTATTTGTATCTTTTGATCCGCTAGTTCAAATCTAGTAATTCTTTTTTCTACACGCTCATATTGATCTCCTATATCCAATAGCATCATTAGTTTCGACCTTTGAACCTTACAAATTTGAGCGATTCAAATTTGTATTCGAACATTCATTTGATCTTATCTTGCAAATCGTGCCACCTTTTCAATTGATTCCTTTTACCCCTAAACACTCATGTCATATATTTTTGTACGTAACCATCGTACTTCAGTTCAACTTCTCTTGACCTTTTTGAATGCAAATTCAATTCATACTTCAATTCGCTATAACTTGCGTTGTAGTGCTCCATTTCAAGAAATTCTTTCTACAAATAAATTCTTATGCCTTATACTATTTGTCAAACAACATTCATGTTGTTCTCCCAATATTTTTTATCATCTCCCATAGTGTATGCAAGTCGAGCTTATATAGCAATGATTCCTCGTCCATTAACTCTTTTGATCTCATTCATGCACCTTCACTTTACAACACACTTAGGACCTTTTTATTAAACCTTAGTACGTTGTTATTTTGCACCAAGACATGCTTTGTTCTTATGTTCTCTTGGTTCTTCCTTTTTGGCATGAATGTTTATTGAATGCTATTTGTTTACGATAGATTGCTCGGAGTGTGGCGAGTACAATTATCAGGATTTTGAGAGCGACTATCTTCATCAAGTAATACCAGGCAAGTCATTTTGATCATACTATCACCTATGTTTTATGCATCGTAGTTCTACCATCCTATGCCCAATTGCATGCTGCTTAGTTACTTGGAAATTTTAGTAAAGGTTGTAGTATCATGTGGTAGGCACACAACAACCCCGATACTTGGCCCCGGGACGACAAATTTCATATTGCTATGCTTGAGTAGACGGGATTTCGGTTGAGTGCATAACACGAGTGATGCAAGGTTTATTAAATAATCAAGACCGGTTAAGACAAGATTTTCAAGACCTCGGACGCAATGCAACTCTGGGTGAAGGACGGTTGATCGGCTCCCTGGAGAACCAAGTGGATGACCCGGGATGCTGGAGAGGCCATGACATCCTGCGGAAAGCTTCACCCAGGCCCAAAGAGACGGACGGATATTTTCAAGACCCAAAGAGGGACCCGTTGAAAGACCATGTTTTGATCATCTGGTCTCCAAACACCCTGATGTGCGAGAACATACTCGGAGACGATCAAATCTTGTGGGGAACGTGTGCAAAACTCTGCAGAGTACTTAAACCTAATCGATTAGCCGTGTCCACGGTCATGGACAACTTGAGCCAAAGGAACTGAAGTTATCTGGATTTCTCAACACCATTAAATATATTTGAGGAGGGTAATTATTGACAAACTCGGGTACGAGAACTGGTTGGCGGAACCATCTCGTTAACAACCAACAAAGTAGTAACATTTTGCTTTTAGCCCCCTCTTGTTGTAGGAGAAAACTCGCTTTTCTAAAAAAAACTTATAGCCCCACCTGCCATATATGCATATAGTATAGATGATTACTTTTCACCCCTCTCTTATGTGACTTGCCGGCATATTCAATATGCTGACCTACACGGCTGCAACGTCTTATGTTGCAGATATTTTTCTTCGACGAGTAAGAGTACGATTCAGGGTTACGGTCTACACTCAACTTGCCGTTGGTGTTTATTGGGACTCCACTCCCTTGACTGCTTCCGCTGAGATATTTAAGGTATATATCAGTTTTACGCTATTTACATGTGATTGCACTTTGATATATACATTGATGTACTGTGTGTGCCAGCATACTGATCCAGGGATGGCACAGATACACAGAGGCTTGACTCGTTTTGAGTCGGGTCGCTACATAGTGTTCGAGAGGCTCTTCGTTCGAGTGTCCAATGCACCCTAACTCGGTGACAGAGGACGTCTACGACGGCGGCGGACGAAGATGGTCCGACTCCAGCGTGGTTCTAGCGACGAAGAGGTCGAGGCAGTGAAGCTCTTCCTCACCGGCGACGAGACTACCAGCGGTGGGGCTAGGGTTCGGTGGAGTGTGCTGTGGCAGGAGAGCGATGAGGCGAAGAAGAGTATGCCGAGGGGGATAAGGACATATTTATAGCCAGAAGTTACTGTTTGGCGCAAAAATGTAGGACCAAATAGCCCCTGCCTCTACGTATCCGCAGGACACGTGTAGCTCCCATAGTTGTGGTGGAGATAGTGGAGATCGTGGTTATCCGATCGTGGGAAGTGGGGTTTCAGTTACTGTGTCTTTAAAGAAACAATTTTTGAAAAATTTGAGGATTTTTGTTACAAAATCATCAGCTGACAAGGATGCAGTGAGGATTTTGAACAAAGTTTCAAGTAGAACGCATATGAAGAATTGAATATACTGGATAAGTATAGCATAGAGGGAAAGTAGGGTCCGATCACATTCACTTAGCAGAAACATCAACTTGAAGAAATAGCAATAAGTGAATGATGTTGAGGACTAGAAATCACAGTCTATCTAGTCAAATGAAAGTCATCAAGTGGTTTTGAAGATTTTGTAATAAATCATCACAATGAAGAACAGCTATTTTGAAGAAAAATACATTGTGAGGAAATTGATCATTTGAAGAAAATCAACTTGAGGAATTTCACATTGGGCGGTGGCGTTACCCACCATATAAGAATGTTGATTACAGACGCTGCGTACAATTGTCGTAGGGCCCTGAGAATCAATTTCTTCGTTAATTTCTTCACATTCAGAGTGACTTTCTTCATCAGTTGAAGAAAATTGTTTCATCATGTGTTGCACATCTAAGTCATCAACTTTGCATAAGTGTTAGGATGTGTGCATGTTTTTACAAAAAATTTGAAGAATCTAAGATATTTAGCTCACACCGCAACTTGCAAAACCTTTTCTCATCCAAGGGCTTAGTGAAGATATCTGCTAGTTGATCATCAGTCTTCACATGGTCGATGAGGATATTTCCCTTGAGGACATGGTCCCGAAGAAAATGATGACGAATCTGGATGTGCTTGGTCTTCGAGTGCTGTATTGGGTTGTATGCAATCTTGATAGCACTCTCATTGTCACAGTAGAGAGGCACATTCTTCACGTTGATGCCGTAGTCCTTGAGGGTTTGCTTCATCCATAGCAATTGAGCACAGCAAGAACCAGCAGCAATGTACTCAGCTTCGGCAGTGGAGAGTGATACGCAGTTCTGCTTCTTTGAGGACCAGCAAACTAGTGATCTTCTGAGGAAATGACATGTGCCAGAAGTTCACTTGCGATCCACACGGTCACCAGCATAGTCTGAATCAGAATACCCTACCAGATGAAGATTGGAGCCCTTGGGATACCATAATCCTAGTGTTGGTGTGTGAGCTAAGTATCGAAGAATATGTTTCACAGCCTTATGGTGTGATTCCTTCGGTTTTGCTTGAAAACGTGCACACATGCAAACACTAAGCATTATATCTGGCCTAGATGCACATAGATACAATAAGGAGCCAATCATAGAACGGTATACCTGCTGATCGAAATCTTTACCATTTTCATCAGTGCCGAGATGGCCGTTGGTAGGCATCGGAGTCTTGGCACCCTTGCATTTGTGCATGTCGAATTTCCTTAGAACATCCTTGAGGTATTTCTCCTGTGATATGAAGATTCCATTGCTTTGTTGACGAATTTGAAGACCTAAGAAGAATTTCAGCTCCCCCATCATGGACATCTGATATTCTTCACTCATTATGTAGGCAAATTCATCACTGTATCTTTTGTCAGTACAGCCAAATATGATATCATCAACATATATTTGACATACAAACAGCTCATTATCATAGGATTTTGTGAAGAGAGTTGGATCGAGTGAACCAGGTTTGAAGCCTTCCTTCATGAGGAATTCCTTCAATGTATCATACCATGCCCGAGGGGCTTGCTTGAGGCCATACAGAGCCTTTTTGAGTCTGAAGACTTTGTCTGGATTCTTTGGATCCTCAAAACCTGGGGGTTGAGCTACATATACTTCTTCCTCAAGCTTACCATTGAGGAATGCACTTTTCACATCCATTTGATATAAGGTGATGTTATGATGATTAGCATAAGCAAGTAATATTCGAATAGCTTCAAGTCTAGCAACAGGTGCAAAAGTTTCATTGAAATCTATTCCTTCAACCTGGGTGTAGCCTTGGGCTACAAGTCGTGCCTTGTTCCTCACCACTAGACCGTCCTCATCTTGCTTGTTTCGGAAAATCCACTTGGTACCGATGATGTTGTGCTTGCGAGGATCTGGTCGTTTGACGAGCTCCCATACGTCATTCAACTTGAATTGAAGAAGTTCGTTTTGCATAGCTTGGATCCACTCCGGTTCCAGAAAAGCCTCGGCAACTTTCGATGGTTCTGTGATGGATACAAAGGAAAAGTGCCCACAAAAGTTAACTAAATGTGAAGCTTTTGAGCGAGTGAGAGGACTTGGCGCGTTGATGTCGTTGAGGATTTTGTCAAGTTCTACTTCGTTTGCAATCCTCGGATGAGTTGGTTGAGGATTTTGTCTGGGCTGAGGAAGTGGTGCTGTTTCAATTTCCTCAGGAGCATCTTCTTGGTTTTTATCAGCGATGGAGATCATTTCTTCATCAATTTCCTCAGTTGGGATAATGTCTTCAGTAGGCTTGAGCTTTATTGCTTCCTCAGGAGACAGCTTATCTGGATCAGAAGGCAATTGCTCTCTTTGCGAGCCATTAGTTTCATCGAACCGCACATCTACAGTCTCAACAACTTTGTTGTGATAGTTGTTGAAGACTCTATAAGTGTGCGAGTCCTTTCCATAACCGAGCATAAAACCTTCATGTGCCTTAGGTGCAAATTTTGAGCTATGGTGAGGATCTCTAATCCAGCATTTTGCACCGAAGACTTTGAAATAACTTACATTGGGTTTCTTGTCAGTGAGGAGTTCATATGAGGTCTTCTTGAGGAATTTGTGAAGATATACCCTGTTGATGATATGACATGCAGTGTTGATTGCTTCAGGCCAAAAGCGACGAGGAGTCTGATATTCTTCAAGCATAGTTCTAGCCATTTCAACCAGAGTCCTGTTCTTCCTTTCGACGACACCATTCTGCTGAGGAGTATAAGGAGGAGACAATTCGTGAGTAATACCAAGTTCATCAAGATAATCATCAAGACCAGTGTTTTTGAACTCGGTTCCATTATCACTCCTGATATGTTTGATCTTGATGCCAAAGTTCGTCGAGGCCCTTGAAGAAAATCGTTTGAAGATTTCCTGCACTTCAGTTTTATACACTATGATATGCACCCAAGTATATCTGGAATAATCATCAACTATGACGAAGCCATATAAAGATGTTGCATTGGTTAGTGTGGCATAGTGAATAGGTCCAAATAAATCCATATGAAGCAATTCGAATGGACGTGTAGTGGTCATGATGGTTTTAGAGGGATGCTTGGATGTGGTCATTTTCCCAGATTCACAATCACCGCAGAGATGATCCTTGAGGAATTTGACTGATTCAATGCCGATGACATGCTTCTTCTTTGCAAGCGTGTGCAAATTCCTCATGCCTGCATGACCTAGTCTTCGGTGCCACAGCCATCCTTCTGAGGTTTTTGCTAGTAAGCAAGTGGCTGGTTGAGGACCTGCAGAGAAATCAACAATGTACAAATCCCCTCTTCTTACACCTTCGAAGACTTTGGATCTGTCAGATTCCATGATGACTACACATCTATATCTACCAAAGATAACAATCATATCAAGATCAGAAAGCATCGAGACTGACATAAGGTTAAAACCAAGGGATTCAACAAGCATCACTTTGTACATATGCCTATCCTTGAAAATAGCCACTTTGCCAAGTCCCAATACCTTGCTTTTACCTTTGTCAGCATATGTGATTTGCTTCAGAGGTGATGGAGTTAGTGGCATATTCATCAGTAAGCTTTTATCACCAGTCATGTGATGTGTGCAGCCACTATCAAGAACCCACTCAGTATTCTTGGGTTTGTCATCCTGCAGATGAATTAGTACAGCTTACCATCTCATATGCTTCAGTTTTGAAGAATATGATACTAATTTCATCAGATCAGTAATTTCATCATAACAGAAATGTATGGATGTCTGAAATATTTCTATTTCATCAATCATTAGCTTGCGTCCTATCAAGCATTTCCTCAGGTCTCCAGCACATTCTTCAGATGATGATTTTCATCTGGAGACCTGACCTGCAGAAGTGATTAGTTCGATTTCCTCACCACCCACATCTGAAGGGGTGGAAAAGCATTCATCATCGTGCGAGCACCATATGAGAAAGGTGGCATTGAAGCTAATGCACTTCTCTTAACAGTAGGGGAATTAAAGTACTCATATGAATATGCAGAGAACTGGTTTGAGGATTTATGAACATAATGATTTGAGGAGAACCGCTCATATTCATATTCCTTATAGTTTCCCTGCATGTTAGACGCATAAGCACGGGTACGAGCATAGTTTTGACCAGTTCAGGATTTTGATCCTCTTGAAGACTTTGGTCCTCCTGAGGAATTTGATCTGGGGTTCAGATTCTTCAGTGGTGGTGTCATGAGGACATTCACCTGAAGATTTTCAAGACAGCTTTTGGGAACCCAGATTTTCCTTAGAGGAGGGCCATTCCTGCAGTTAGTTCCAACATATCGAGCAAATACTTCACCAGATTGATTTTTGAACAGTTTATAGTTGGAATCAAATGACTCATCCGAGGAATAGGATAATTCACATGAAAAGCCAGTTAGATTAGATGGATCAAAAGGAGGCCCAGTAGCAGCAGCCCATGAGGTTTTGGGATACTGCTCAGGTTTCCAATATGATCCATCAGCATTTAATTTCCTCTCAAAGGCAATTCCTTCTTTCCTCGGGTTCCTGTTCAAGATCTGCTTTTTGAGAACATCACAAAGGGTTTGATGTCCTTTGAGGCTTTTGTACATGCCTGTCAAGTACAATTCCTTCAACCCTGCATTTTCATCAGTAACATTTGTGTTTTCCTCAAGTGAGGAAATAGACACAACAGGTGCAGTTGAAGAATTTGTAGCAATGGCAGCATTTGATGATTCTGGTGAGGAATTAGCAGTTTCGCGTTCAATGCATTCAAGACATGGAGGAATAAATTCAACTTGACTAGCGCTGATCTGTTGAGCTAGTAATGAATCATTTTCCATACGAAGGTCATCATGAGACATCCTCAGCTTCTCAAGATCAAGCTTCCTTTGAAGAAATTCATAGGAAAGCTTCTCATGATCAGTGAGGAGTGTATCATAACGATCTTGAAGATTATCAAATCTAGACTGAAGACTTTTCATGTCATCAGTGAGGATTTGGGTAAGGTTCATTTCATCATTCAACAGATCATCACTTTTGACTAGCAGTTTCTGAAGCTTTTCCAGAGCAGTTTGTTGTTTAGTGGCAATGATAGCAAGTTTACTGTAAGTTGGTTTCTTATAATCATTAGGTTCACAGTCACTTGAATCAGAGGAGGAGGCATTATTTGATACCTTTGAACCTTTTGCCATGAAGCAATAGGTTGGAGCGAAGTCATCAGCATAGTCATCAGTATGGATGGTGCAATCATTTTCTTCAAGATTGAAGATTGACTTGCTGACGAAAGTGGTTGCTAGGGCAAGACTAGCCTGTCCAGATTCTGAGTCTTCATCAGAACCCTCTTCTTCATCACATTCCTCTCATTCTGCCCCAGAGTCCATTTCCTTGCCAATAAGTGCACGAGCCTTTCTGAAACTAGTATTCTTGTGTGATGAGGGCTTTGAAGATGAGGATTTTGAAGATTTCTTCTTCTTCTTCTTCGAGTCATCAAAATTGTCATCCTTGTATTTCTTCTTCTTTGATTCCTTCCCCAACGGGGACAATCAGCAATGTAATGACCTGATTTCTTGCACTTGTGACAGGTTCGTTTCTTGTAGTCCTCAGATGAAGATTCTGATTTCCTCATGTCTCTTCTTGAAGATTTACCGAACTGACCACGTCGTGTAAATCTCTGGAATTTCCTCATGAGCATTGCAAGCTCCTGTCCAAATTCTTCAGGGTCACAAATGCTGTCATCTGTGTCTTCGTCTTCAGATGAGGAAATTGCTCTTGCCTTCAGTGCACGTGGTCTGGAATAGCTTGGTCCATATAGATCTCTCTTTTCTTCTAGCTGGAATTCATGAGTATTCAGCCTTTCTAATGTATCAGCTGGATCAAGCATCTTGTAATATGGTCTTTCTTGAATCATCAGAACTAAAGTATCAAATGAAGAATCCAAAGATCTCAGTAGTTTCTTCACAACTTCATGATCAGTGATGTCTCGAGCTCCCAGTGCTTGCAGTTCATTTGATATGTCAGTGAGGCGATCAAAGGTGTCTTGGCAGCTTTCATTGTCATGTCTCTTGAAGCGATTGAAGAGATTGTGAAGAATATCAACACGAGAGTCACGCTGGGTTGATACTCCTTCATTTACCTTGCACAGTCTCTCCCAGATCAGTGTTGCAGAGCCCAAAGCACTTACTCTTCCAAACTGGCCTGGGCTCAGATGGCCACAGATGATGTTCTTCGCTTGAGAATCGAGTTGCCTGAATTTCTTCACATCAGCCGCAGTGACACTGGCAGAGATAATGGGGACACCATTTTCCACAATATACGAGAGATCATTATCAATAGCTTGTAAATGCATTTGCATTTTGTTCTTCCAGAAGAGAAAGTTCTTTCCTTCGTAGGTAGGACATGCTGCAGTCACCTTAAACATGCCTGCAGTCGACATAACTAAAACTCTAGGTGGTTAAACCAAAATCACACAGAACAAGGGAGTACCTTGCTCTGATACCAATTGAAAGTGTGTTATATCGACTAGAGGGGTGAATAGGAGATTTTTAGAATTTCATCACTGAGGAAATTCCTCACTGATGACTAACTTACAGCGGAAACAGTAAAGGATCAGACGTGCAAACGTTCACACCAGCAGTATTTCAGAGTGAAGAATGTGAAAACAGATTGCACAGTAAGCACGCACGCAGAATACAGATGATAATTAACTATTGTGAAGAATTTGGGGTTGAGGAAATTCAGAGAAAGTCTTCAGCAAATTATTCAAACAGTCATAGTGAAATTCATCAACACACAATACAAGGAAAGTAAAGAGTTGAGGAATTAGAACCCGTTTCTCAGTGAAGACAGTTGTTGATGACCCAGTTCCAACTGCTGTGACAGTTGTACATCTGGTTTGGAGCGGCTTGGTATTGAAACCAAAGGACACCCAGTCCCGGGACACACAGTCCCTACCGTATTCTCCTTGAGCTAAGGACACACAGTCATCGCCCAACACTCGTGGTAAGTCTTCAGGGCAGACTTCCAAACCCTCACAAACTTGGTCACCCGGCGATCCACAATTGACTGCTGGATTGCCCTAGACCATGACGCCTAACCATCTGGAGGATGCACGGTCCTCAAAGGTAAAAGGCTTCAGTCCCACACAGGAACAACTTCTTTAGTGATGCTCAATCACTAGGTTTGGTTTGTGGTTTTGGTGTATGGGGTATTTCCTCACTGATGAATTACTCTCTAAATCTCTGAGGAATTTGGGTTGCACTTATGACAAGTGTCAGTTTCTAACGGAGCAGCCAACCAGCTAGTGGTTGTGGGGGGTGGCTATTTATAGCCTGGGAGCATCCCGACATGATTTGATACTAATGTCCTTAAATAATATGACCGTTGGAATGGATAAGACCAATGACTTGGCGTGGTTATCGAAACGGTCGGAACCCTCAACTGTGAGAGTCCTCATGTCACTCGTATTCCTCACTTGAGGCTTTTGGTAGGATTAGGCTTGGGTTGAGCATCATGAGGAAATTCATTCCATAGTGTAATTTCGACCCCCTTTAACAGTACGGTGTTCCTATTACTCAAATGCGAAGAAAGTAAAACAGAAAGTATAAATCTTCATGCTTCAAATTCTTCAGAATGATTTTCTTCAGGAACCACCGGAATTCTCAATACCATAATCTTCATGAGGAATATCAATTTCATCGCAGATTCCTCACGATTCATTTCTTCAGCTTCAGACCAATTTCTTCAACTGAAGACATATATTTTTAGGGGTCGATATTCTTCAAATATCTCAAACTCCTCAATGACTTATAGATCCTGTGTACACTCATAAACACATTAGATACTTAACCTATAAGTCTTCAAACCACCAAAATCACTAAGGGGCACTAGATGCACTTACATGAACGCTTCAAATTTGGTGCCCCTCCTCCTCGTACAGACAAATATCGCAAGACGCCATCCCTCAAAGACAGTGACTTATCTTCATCGGCAGAACCCGTCCATGCCAATCTTGCCCGTGATGAGGCTAAAGACATCACTTCCCCTCCTGCACCAATGACTCGCATCGTCACTGCACCAACTCAGCCTGCACCAACCTCCAACGACCCAGCTGCACCAACGTCTTCACGTCTTGGGGACGAGTAGTGCCCTATGGCTTCGTCCTTTTTGGTCATTTGATGACAAAGGGGGAGAAGCATTGGTTGATAGTATTCGAACGGGTATATGGGTTGGGTGTTGCTATTTTTTTCAAGTTTGTAACTCCCGTTCCAAACATTTGTCCTTTTGGGTTGTAAAACTTAAGTCCTGATGGACATCTGCGCATTCCTTACTTATCATATCTTTGGCGCTACTTCATTTAATATCATATGTGTTTGAAGCCATTCAGCACACGTCCATTCTTCATTATGCATTTCATTATCTTCATGATTATATTCAAATGCATAATGATTGGATTCCAAGATATAGGGGAAGATCTCCACTAACTACAACCTGCCATGTGCTTTTGCATTCAAAGAAAAATCTTCATAAGCACATTTTCACGGGGAGCTTCTATATCTTGCAACCATGGTCTCAAAGTATTTATCTTCACATATATTTATCCCCATTGAAATTTCAACCAGTTTGTCATCAATCACCAAAAGGGGGAAGATTGTAAGTGCATCTAGTGCCACCCTTTGTTGGTTTTGGAGTATTGAATACAAACGTGGTTGAGGGACTAATGTGTTTGTGAGAGTTCACAGGATAACACAAATAGGAGTCCCTGGAGATTCAGTTTAACCGTCGAAGGCGACCCCCAAAAATGTCTAAAGACATTGATGATGGGCAAAGCCATTAGTGGTGTGCGAAGATAATCGCTTGAAGATAATGAAACGGGAAGACAAAGTGTTTTATTGTTTTGTTTGTTCTTTCCTAAGTCATAGGAACCACTGTACTGTTAAGTGGCGTTGATGTGATCGAAGTCAGATGTTGATGTAATGCTCAACCCACAACTAGTCATGTCTTCGAGCAAAGACAATGAGAGGACATCTCTTCCAGAGTTGGTTGAGTCAGCATTACTTGCAGCCCAAGTAATGTTGCCCTTTGTTTATTTGAAATCCGACTGTTGGAACACATGTAGGATGGCCATTGACCCGGGGTCATTTTGGTCATATCAAGTACGGTTGCATGTTGGCTATAAATAGCCCACCCCTCCACCATAAGCTAGTAGCTTCTCATATTTGATACAGCTATTGTTGTTTTGGAGCAACCCACCTCGAAGACATTGAGAGAGAGAACTATCGTGCAAGCATAAACCCAAACACCTAGAGCCAGAGTGTTTGAGCATTACTGAAGTCATTCTATTATGAGAGAATTGAAGACTTGTTACACTTGAAGACTATGATCTTCTAAACGGTTCGGCATCATGGTCTAGTGCATCCAAGAGTTATTGTGGATTGTCGTGTGACCATAGTCTAGATGAATCCAAGAGTCATTGTGGATTGACGGGTGACCAAGTGTGTATGGTTTTCGGAAGTCTCCACTGAAGACTTACCTGACTGATTGGGCGTGGCCTGAGAGACTTCAGCTCAAGGGGATCAAGGTGAAGACGAGGTCTGAGCCTCCCCAACCAAACGTACAACTGTCACAGCAACTGGAACTGGTCCAAAAAATCATGTGTCTTCGTCAAGCTACTAGTTCTATCATTTACTCTCTTACTTCCTGTACTTGAAGACATTGCTTGATCATCTCACCCCGAAGACATTCTCCAAACACATTCCCAACTGTTGTTTATCTTCACACTACCTAAGTTTATCGTTGATCTATCTTAGTGTGCATGATGACTATGCTTTGTATGATTGAATGTTTTCATAGTATTGCGTGCTTCAGTTAGATCCTTGATACGTATCCATAACTGATCCTATATCGCTTCTGCTTAACTTTGAATACATTTATCATTTTGAAGATTTTCATAAAAATCGCCTATTCACCCCCCCCCCCTAGTCGATAACTAGCACTTTTACCGAGGTTCTGGACCTTCGATGGAGGTAAAACCCTGTGTCATGCTCTTTTTGTATTAATGTTGTAGCGATTATAGAGTTCATCTACCTCGAGATCATGACATTGTGGGCTAAACCCTCGAGGTTATGATGTTGTGTATAGGCATCTTCTACGGGCTAAACCCCACGATTTATATAGGCACCGGGGTATCTAGGTTTACATGAATGTCGGTTACCATCTACAGATTACATGACGAACGAATCATCATTTCCCTGGAGTTCACGCCAACCCTTTGATAGAGTTTGGAGTATCCACGCTTCGTCATAAGGCCTCTGAAGTCCTTCTGCGTGATGGGCCCCCATCCGGCCTGTGACGCACAAGATGTGAACCTATCCTTATTTTGGCACGAATGCCTCGACAAGGATAAAAGTGCATCTCATCGTTTTTGCAAGAATGGATATCATTACAGGTACATGTACAGAAGAGAAGTATATATGGAATTGGCTTACACTCGCCACAAGCTACAACAAGATCACGTCAATACAACAACATATTCAATCACCATGTAGAAGAGCAAGGTCCGAATACGTACGAAAACAAACGATAAAAGAACGACGTACATCCTTGCTATCCCGGGCTGACGGCTTGGAACCCATCCTAGATCAATGAAGAAGAAGAAGAGGAAACTCCAAATAGAACAATAATCGTGCTCACATCAAAGTATCACTTTACCTGTACCTGCAACTGTTGTTGTAGTAATCTGTGAGCCACATGGACTCGGCAATCTCATTTCCAAAGGTATCAAGACTAGCAAAGCTTAATGCGTGAGGTATGGTTAAGTGGTGAGGCTGAAGCGAGCACTAAGCATTTATTTGAGTGGCTAGCTTACGAGTACAAGAATAAGAGGGGGTGATCTACGCATAAACGGGCGTGACCTAATTATGATCTCGAAGTGATCCTCAACACCTACTTACGTCAAACATAACCCCACTATGTCCTCTTCCAGATGCAGGACTCACGAGAAGAGACAGTCACGGTTATGCACACAGTTGGAATATTTTAATTAAGTTTACATCAAATTATCTAGAACCGGATGTTAAACAAAGTTTCCAAGTTACCACATAACCGCGGGCATGGCTCTTAGAAAGATTTAACCCTGCACGTGTGCTCCAACTAGTCCATCACAAACTACCATAAGCTGCGTCGGAAACCTCGACCGCAGGAACACCCATGATCTCATCGGCTTCCTAGTGGAATACCTCAACCTTGAGATAGCCCAAAGTATCCTCGGAATTTCTCGCACAATATGTTCGATAAGCGTAAAACAAATCCAGCAAGGCCACCCGACGTGTCGACGATCCCAATAGGAGCCGCATATCTTGTTTTCAGGATACGACGGAGAAGCTACGCGTACGGGTGCCTCATAGAAATCACCCAAGTTGCCCTGGGTTAGCCCCGCAAAGTGATTTGTTTAGGACCAGTACCATCAGCACTAACCTCTCTATATTATGTTGAATTACTCCTCGGGTTCATGATGCCCTATGTCTTAATAACAATGTTCAGTATTATTATGTTGGAAAAAAATAGTACCAATGTTGGGCCTTGCCAGAAGATTTTTGTCCAAAAATGGAAGTCAAGAGGGTCCCCATAACAACCCCAAGCATGTTAGGAGCGTTCAATATGGAACTTAACACCGGTAGCCGAAACTAAGGCAGCAAAAGCGGAACAAAACACCCAGCCAAAATGCCAAGCCTTCGCCTTTTACCAAGTATATAGGTGCATTAAATTAAATAGCAATAATATGATGATAAAACAAGGAACCCATGTTTTCACATGGAAGCAACTGCACCTGCAACTACCAACGCTATAAGAAGGCTGAGCGAGCGGTAACATAGCCAAACAGTGATTTGTTGGGTTGTGGAAAGGTTAGAGGCTTTTCCTGGCAATGTTGGGAGGCTGACATTTAAGTGGTAGGCAGCGAGACATAGCGATAGAAACGAGACAAGCTAGCATGGCAATGATAGTAATGATATCTAGGGAAATGATCATCTTGCATGTGATCCTGCTTGGAACAAGAACCAATCCATGAAGCACAGGAACCAACGAAGCCGAACGAATCCTCACACTCCAACACGCTTGCCGAGCTCTAGCGAGAAGAAGCAATCCAAAAACAACAATCAACACACAATAAACACCACGACATATGCATGACATGATGCACAACATATATGATGCATGTCCATTTATTTATGCATGACATGACAAAGCACAAAAAATTATTGCTACACATTAAAGGAAGCTCAATACGCAACTCGTTGCATATTGACGAAACTCTATATTTGAATTATTTAGTTCACTCACGTTTAGGTACACGACAATGTTAAATGTTTTTAATCATGGCAAGAGGTGAAGCATAAATAAACTACACTATCTAGACATTTTAAATGAGGTCGGAAACAACATATAGCATTTTCGAAATGACCCCACATGTTAATTTCGAAATTGGTCCAGGTCTGAACTAAACATATTTTATATTTATTGAACAGCAAAGTAAAGTGGACCATGTGATTTTACATTTCATTCTAGTCGATTTACATATGCACATGACCTAAAACGAAGCTACGATTTAAAAAATATGTTCGTCACAAGATAATATGCATGAATGCAAAATGTATACAAATGACAGCCACAAGCATGTTAGAATGGATGCAATAAGATATTGTGGAACTACACAAGTTCTAGGCAAGTTTAAATGAGGCCGGAACAATGAATAATAATTCCAGAAAATCACCATATGCAAATTAGGATTTGGTACTGTTCTGCCTATGCACAATTTTAAAGTTGTCAAACGGCAAAATAAATGTCGTCATGTTATTCTACGCATTTTTCTGATCATGTTACATATGTGAAACATTTTAATCGGAGCTACGGCTAATTAATTATGAAACAAATCATTTTAATATGACATTTATGCAATTTTAAATGAAAGCAGCATGTTAAATATTTCTAAGATGGTTGAAAGTTGGATATTATGAAACTACACAATATTCTAAGCATTTTTATGTATAAAGCTTTTAAATCCGATGCACGATTAATTTGCTATGAATTAAATCATTTTAACATGGCATCTATGCAAATTTAATTAAAGGGTCTTTTACATCTCGGACCCTAACTCGAACCCACTACTCAGATTTTCCCATAATTTCAAAGCATGCTCAAATTTTCCCCTCTCTCGTCACGCCCCCTTATAGAAATGCCCTTTTGTGTCGTTGTCGTCCGGTCAACGGGCTTTGACCATGTGGTGAACAATAAATTCAAAAAAACTGCAAACAAATTCAAACAAATCTAAAATTTTATGGGATCGAATATACTCATGTGCGCAAGGTGCGTGCAAATTTGCGTGCTATTTGGGCATTCCATGAGCTTGTACCAGAGGAAAAAATTAAAATTATACGTCTATAAACAGTAAATTCGACAAAAATAGCAAGAAAAATTAAAAATAATCTGATTTTTATTGGCGTCCAAGATCCTTGAGTGCAAAAGGTGCATGCAAATTTTTGTTGTGTTTGGACGTTGTAGGAGCTCGTGAAGAAAAAACAAAATTTGGCTCAACAAAAACTTTGAAAAATGCACTATTTTGGTTTTTTTGCTAGGGCTCCTTGCATGTCATTTGATAACAAATATTTGCACGCACATTGCGCGCCGAAGCATCTTGGATGCTAATTTTTTTAGAGTTTTTGATTATTATTTTTTGCTATTTTTTCAAGTTTAATCTTCATATGCATACAATTTTAAATTGTTTCCTTTGATGCGAGCTTCTCGAATGTCCCGAGTATCTTTGCACGCACCTTCTGCATCCCGAGTATCTTTGATCCCTCAAAATTTCACATTGTTTTGAAGTATTTTGCTTTTTTTTAATTTACCGTTCATCGAGTTACTGTTCACCAAGTCGGTCAATGTCCATTGATCAGAAGGTAACGGCACAGAAGGGGGTTTCTATAAGGGAACTTGACGACACAGGGGCAAATTTGAGCATAACTAAAAATTAGGGGCAAATCTGAGTAGGTTGTTCGAGTTCGGGACAGAAATGCAAATGGCCCTTAATTAAACAGCAAGTTCAAACATTTTTCATATGTGTGAGAGTGAGAAATTGTGAAACTACACAAAAATCTAAACATTTTACATATCTATGGTTTTTGCACATGATGCACGGTTTATTAGATATGAGCATTTTAAAATGATGCACTAATCTGTAATTAGCAAATTCCTGAATAATTGGAAAATCGGAGAACGTGGAAAATATGATTACGGTCCAAATCTCCTGGACTGGGCTGAAATATCCGCATGCAGATGATAGATATAAGCCGCGAGGGTGAGGGATGGCTGTGAGAAGTGCTCCCCGTGGGCCAACAACAACTCGGCCGGCTCGGTGAAGGGTTGAAGGGGTGAAGCGGGCCACCTCGATGCGGGGCTGGGCCGAGAAGATGGGCGAGGCCGCAACTGGGCCCGAGGCGCGGCTGGGCCACCGGCTGGCGGATCTGGTGTGGGATGGTCTGGCGGTTGCTGGGCCGGCTTCACACGGCGGCCCACGTTGTTAGGCGAGCGCGCGAGGCGATCCCGGCTAGTGGTCAATGCGGGGCGATTGGGAACGATGTTGCGGCTCGTGCGGGTCGGGGCGACTCCGCTCGACAGCGAGGTACGGCCGCACGGCCTGCAGTAGCACAGACGAAGGTGGGTTGGGGACGGCGCTCGCGATAGATCCGGTGAGGGGAGGGCAGGATCCAGCGGGGCTTGCTTCCTCGAGGCCGGCGTACATGGCGGCTGCAACACAAGATAAAGAACGAGGTGAGAGAGAGCACAACCAGGAAAGGAGAGAGGTCGGGGCGGCGGGAGCTGGTCGCTGGCGGCCGGCGAGGCATGGAGTGGCAGAGGCGACAGGACAAGTGGGGTGCAATTGCACACAGAAGCGCTCGGGAGCAAAGGTACTCGGGGAGGCGGTATCAAACGAATCGGGCCTGTGCGGGCCCGGGATAGGCTTCTACAGGCCTGCGGCTGGAGGTGGGAGACTGGACGAGGTGGCGGCTCGGGCTGATCTGACGTGGATTTCGATGGGGGGATGGGCTAGGGTTTCAAAAATGGGAGGTTGCGGGTCCTTATATAGGGAAAGGTGGCTAGGTTTAGTGGTTTTAGTCCATTTTCGGACCGTTGGATCGCGATCCAACAGCTTCGTTTGGAGGGTTAGCCTAGGTGGTCTAAGTTGGATTGTGTAGAGGTGGTGGGTTGACATGAGAGAGAAGTTTGTGGCCCGACATGGAGTTTATAAAACCAAAAATTGTTCCACAAATAAACCGATGACGGTGCCGTTACGGTCAACCGTTCGCGTAACAAACGGACTCCGATTGCGATGAAATTTGGCATGCAGCCTACCTACACTATATTAAGACCGCACGCCAACTTTAAACCCAATCCGAGAATTGTTCATACATACTTTTAAAAACAGTAATTTTAAAGATGTCGCGGTTGCGTGCGTGTATGGTTGGTCTCGAAACGGTCAACGACAAAAAGGAGAGGACCGGCAACTAATAACGGATGCCAGTTTTGAAAAATGGCGGCAACCATGTGCCGATGCAATGCGGATGATGTGCATGATGCGATGTTGAATGCGACAACCAAATAAATCACACGGCGACAATGGAATAAAAAGGGAATCTACTGGAGCGTCGGTTCCGGGCTGTTATAACTCTCGTACACTAACAAGAGATCTCGCCCCGAGATCTAAGAATGAAAAGGGAAGAGGAAGAGAAAGAGCAATAGGTAAAACTTAATCGCTTCTTTGACAAACGAGTGAAACAAGCAAAACTTGGAAATAGCAAAAGGATGAAGAATGGCATCAGGAACAAGCAAGAATTCAAAAGATATTTCGGCAGCACTTCGGTAGGAAATAGAGGCAAAATTAAATAAGATGGAAAGATCTTGAAAAGATTTCACAACACTTCGATTAAATGGACAAGCAAGGGAATAACAAGATCTTGATAAAACTAGATAATGACTGAAAGAGAGCAACATCACAAAGGCTCGAGAACAAAAGAAAATAAAGTAGATCATTGAGAATAAAATAATGGAGAAGAAAATGACATATACTACCACAATTGAATTTTGTAAGCATCCCTACAAGGAAGGATTGAACGGAGTTGTTGGAAAATCAACGACGAAACGAAGATGATTGTAGTGGACTTATGAAAACTATCTCAAATAATGAGGTGACAATCGGCCACCAACGGAAACATAGATTGCTTGGGAGCAACAAGATATGCAAAACTTCTTACACCAATGGGATGCATTGAGAACTTGGATCAACAATAATCACCATAATAGCAACAATCTTTAGGAAAGGCTTTAGGTGAAATCCAATCCAATATAACTTCAATGGAAGAAAGATGGGTTGAAAATGTCCCATGATCAAAGAATTGGTGGGTTCAAATATCTCATACTTGAAACAAGTTCTCTTCAAGACTCCTCATGAATCAAGAATGCTATAACACCACCTCAAAGGATAAAGGAGAAAGAATTGGCCTTGAAAATTCAAGATAAAGAATAATTGGTGTACTCCACAAGAATCTCGAACAACCCATTGAGAATGAATTAAATTCTTCAGCGATCCACCATGAAGAATCTCTTGGACAACACCGGCATGAAAGCATGATAGAAAAAAATTGAAGGTTGAAAGAATAAGATTATGACCTTGCAAAGATTTAGATGGAACTTCGCAAAGAGATACTTGAGAAAACTTGAAACTCCGGGAAAAAAAGATGAAGCACTTAGAAACGAGAATTTATATCATGAAAAACTTCAGGAAAGAAGGATTGAAAACATTTTGATAAAACAAGAATAAGAATTATGTTATGCTTATCCTTCACCAAGTTAAATTGATGACAAGCAACGGATTTAGCATACCACTTATTCTTCTTGATAAAATTGAGGAGAGATATGAGCACAAACTTGAAGAAGTACTGGAAGAAGCACCGGTAAGAATTTGGAAAGAAAGATGATAAACCAAATGAATTGAGCTACATGAGGACAAAAAGAGCATGATTCGATTAGAGAATGCTTGAACAAGCCACCGTTAAGAATTGCAAATGAATGGGAATACCCTGAATGAATGAAGATACATGAGAATGAAGAGATCATGATCCACCTGAAGAATTTAGAACATATGGGGATATTAGAAATAAACGGAATACATGAGAACAAATAGATCTTGAGCCACCTAACAGAAAACTTTGAGAACACACTAGAACAATTGATATGAACGAAGAGACAACAATTGAGAAGAATTTAAGAATGAAAGCTAAAAGCTGAGAACGAAGAAATCTTATGAAATGATGGCCTTTGGAGGATCGAGAAATGAAAACAACTCTAAAATGCACTGGATAAATATGGAAGGGATTACTCATGATCGAAAACAATTTGAGGGAGAGCACGAAGATGAGATGACAATCTTCAAAAGAATGGACCAAGATTGAAGAGAAACACTTCTTCGGTCTTCCAAGCTGAGAACGACGATGAGAACACCACCATAAATTACTGAGACACTCCGGGACAATGAATAAGAAATGATTGAGCCAATGACGAGAAATAAATTTGGAACAATCTTGAAGAAGGAATATGACTGATGGAATTCATACTTACGTCACACTTGAAAATGATTAGAGATCTCCGGAAAAGAATAGAAAAGCCAGCTAAGATCCTGGGAGAACCTGTGGGTTATGGGCCCACTAGAAGAGAACACCATTGAAAAAGATTACTTAGAAAGACAGATTTCATCGGTACAAATGAAGAACTTGATGAGATGAGAGCCTTGAAATAATTCAAAGGATTGAATGAAAACACGAACCTTCTCAGACATCTTCAGCACACAGGATAGAATAGAGAGGGATGAATATATAAGAGAGGATTTAATAAGAATTTCCAACATGGAAATCATTAAAGGGTGAAAAGTATATGGTGAACACCAATAGCTTGAAATTAATTCGCTGGAGGAAGACAAAAATGAGAATGAGGAATGATGAATGATGAACTTAGCACCTGGGCATCTTCACAGTGAATCACCGGATACAAACGAAAGAAGCGGAAGCATAACTAAAAATAAGGGCACTTGGACGAGAATTAATAGCTAAAGAAAAAGGGTGGGGGGAGGGCAAAAACAAAAGACAACTTGGGACAGATGGGACGAACTCCGGAAAGAAATGAGGGATTGATCTTGCAAATATTGGGGAGACTAAATTATCTTGAAGAGAATCACTCCGGTTGGGAAAGGATTGACATGACAGCTCCGGTTTAAAAGAATTGATAAGACAACTTGAGATCAAAAGAATTAATTAGCACTCCCATATAAATATGAGAACACCACTTAGAGAATATATTAAATCACCACTTCACATCGAAACAACTCGAATTACCATGCTCCAACAAAACAAAGGATGAGGCTTACGAAACGAGCCAGAAACAAATATATGACAGAGATTTCATCCGATATTTTCATGGTAAGGTTCGCACAGGCTCGACCGTACATTGGATTTTCATATTGAAATGATGCTCGAATATGCTCCCTAGGCGTAGCGAAATACAAGGCTTCATGGAGCATATGTGATGACATATATCGAGACTGTCCTCTGTAAGAAAGACCATGAACAAACGAATCCACTAGATATCAAACCTCAACCTCACATCATGCATCTGTTGGAAGATAATCCTAGGTAACTACTTGAATTCCCACCTAAGAACTTCTGAAATTTTTGGTTAAGCAATTTGGTCCAACAGATACAAGGAGTAAAATCCATCACTCAACTCCTAGCAATAATACTACCCGTCCAATGTATCACATCCGTCAACACATAACCAGAGATCTCAGAAACTCGTCTACCTCAGACCCTCGTAATCACAGTGATACCAATTTTGGCAGTACATCTAGACGCTCCCCGTCAGTACTAGGGAATGTCAGACTCCTCTCACCACTACTAGTATTGAAGCAATTTTGAACATCCTCCGTCCAGAGATACTAAGGAAATTGAACGACGGTGAGTGTGATAAGAATCCCGTGGAGCTCAACTCCTCGAGAACAGGAGGCACCAAAAACAAAGTCCTGGTCAGAACGACATCATAGAGGTTCCAAAATACCCGCGTGATCCTAAAAAAATTGAGTGAGAAGAGGCGTATAATTAAAATTACTAATAAGTCATAAACCTCACCACAGCACGGAAGAGGGGTAAAAGAATCCTACCCTTCGATATATAACCAGACTCGAAGTAGTTTTTCACTAGACTCGACTTGGCCAAGTTCGATCAATCAAGGGGGCTCCTAGGTCAGTACTGCTCTGATACAAACTTGTAATGCCCAAGATGCGAACCTATCCTTATTTTCGTACGAGGGCCTCGACACGGATAAAAGCGCATCTCGTCATTTTTGCAAGAATGGATATCGTTACAAGTACATGTATGGAATACATGAGTATATGGAATTGGCTTACACTCGCCACAAGCAACAACAATATCACATGAATACAACAACATATTCAATCACCATGTAGAAGAGCAGGGTCCGACTACGGACGAAAACAAACGATAAAAGAATGGCGTCCATCATTGCTATCCAAAGCAGTCGACCTGAAACCCACCCAAGTTCGATCAAGAAGAACAACAAGAAACTCCAAATAGAACAATCATCGTGCTCGCGTCAAAGTATTGCTTTATATGTACATGCAACTGTTGTTGTAGTAATATGTGAGCCACAGGGACTCAACAATCTCATTTCCAAAGGTATCAAGACTAGCAAAGCTTAATGGGTGAGGTATGGTTACGTGGTCAGGCTGCATCAAGCACTAAGCATTTATTTGAGTGGCTAGCTTACGAGTACACGAATAAGAGGGGGTCATCTACACATAAACATATGTGAACTAATTATGATCTCAAAATGACCCTGAACACCTACTTACGTCAAACATAACCTCAACGTGTCCTCTTACAGATGCAGAACTCACGAGAATAGACTGTCACGGTTATGCACACAGTTGGCATATTTTAATTAACTTTACTTCAAATTATCTAGAACCGGATGTTAAACAAAGTTTCCAAGTTACCACATAACTGCGGGCATGCTCTCAGAAAGATTTAACCCTACATGTGTGCTCCAACTAGTCCATCACAAACTACCATAAGTTGCATCGGTAACCTCGACCGCAGGAACACCCGTGATCTCCTCGGCTTCCTAGTGGAATAACTCAACCTCAAGATAGCCCAAAGTATCCTCGGAATTCCTCGCACAAGATGTTCGATAAGGGTAAAACAAATCCAGCAAGGACGCCCGACGTGTCGACGATCCCGATAGGAGTCGCATATCTCATTCTGAGGATACGACGGATAAGCTACGCGTACCGGTGCCTCATAGAAATCACCCAAGTTTCCATGGGTTAGCCCCGCACAGTGCTCTCTTTAGGACCAGCACCATCAGCACAGGCCCTCCCTGTATTATGTTGAATTACTCCTCGGGTTCATGACGTCCTATGTCTTAATAAAAATGGAAGTCAAGGGGGTCCCCATAACAACCCAAAGCATGTTAGAAGCGCTCAATATGGAACTTAACACCAGTAGCAGAAACTAAGGCAGCAAAAGCGGAAGAAAACACCCAGCCAAAAGGCCAAGCCTTCTGCCTTTTACCGGGTATATAGGTGCACTAATTAAATAGCAATAATATGGTGATATAACAACGAACCAATGTTTTCACATGGAAGCAACTGCACCTGCAACTAGCAGTGCTAGAAGAAGGTTGAGCGATCGGTAACATAGCCAAACAGTGGTTTGCTGGGTTGTGGAAAGGTTAGAGGCTTTTCATGGCAATGTTGGGGGCTGACATTTAAGTGATAGGCAGCGAGACATAGCGATGGAAACGAGAAAAGCTAGCATGGCAATGATAAAAATGGTATCTAGGGAAATGATCATCGTGCATGTAATCCTGCTTGGAAGAAGAAGGAATCCATGAAGTAGACGAACTAACGAATCCGGATGAATCCTCACACTCCGATATGCTTATGGAGCTCTATCGAGAAGAAGCAATCTGGAAACAACAATCAACACACAATAAACCCCACAACATATGCATAACATGATGCACAACACATATGATGCATGTCCATTTATTTATGCACGACAAGACAAAGCACAACAATTTATTGCTACACATTAAAGGAAGCTCAATACACAACTCGTTGCATATTGACGAAACTCATATTTGAAATATTTAGTTCACTCCTGTTTAGGTACACGACAATGGTATATGTTGTTAATCATGGCAAGCGGTGAAGCATAAATAAACTACACTATCTAGTCATTTTAAATGAGGTCGGTAACAACATATAGCATTTATGAAACGACCCCACATGTTAATTTCGAAATTGGTCTAGATCTGAACTAAACATGTTTTATATTTATTGAACGGCAAAGTATAGTGGACCATATGATTCTCCACGTCATTTAGTCGATTTACATATACAGATCGCCTAAAACGGAGCTACGGTTTAAAAGATATGTTCATGACAAGATAATATGCATGAATGCAAAATGTATGCAAATGACACCCACAAGCATGTTAGAATGGAGGCAGCAGGGTATTATGGAACTACACGAATTCTAGGCAAGTTCAAATAAGGACGGAACAACGAATAATAATTCTGGAAAATCATCATATGCAAATTAAGATTCGGTACTATTCTTCCTATACACAATTTTAGAGTTGTTAAAAAGCAAAATAAATGCCGCCATGTTATTCCACTCATTTGTCTCGTCAAATTACATGTATGGAACATTTTAATCAAAGCTATGGTTAATTAATTATGAAACAAATCATTTTAACATGACATTTATGCATTTTAAGTGAAAACAACAAGTTAAATATTGCTAAGATGGTTGAAACTTGTATATTGTGAAACTACACAAATTTCTTAGCATTTTTCATGTATAATGTTTTTAAATCAGATGCACGGTTAATTTGTTATTAATTAAATCATTTTAACATGGCATCTAAGCAAATTTAATTAAACAGCAAGTTTAAACATTTTTAACAAGTGTGAGGGTGAGAAATTGTGAAACTACACGAAAATCTAAACATTTTACATATCTATGGTTTTTGCACATGATGCATGATTTATTAGATATGAGCATTTTAAAATGATGAAATAATATGTAATTAGCAAATTCCTGAATAATTGGAAAATCGCAGAACGTGGAAACAAAACAATTACGGGCCAAATCTCCTCGACGCGGCTGAAACATCCGCATGCACATGATAGATATAAGTCGCGCGGACGAGGGATGGCTCTGGGAAGTGCTCACCATGGGCCAACAACAGCTGGGCCAGCTCGGTGAAGGGTTGAAGGGGTGAAGCGGGCCACCTCGGTCGAGGCAATGGACGACGCCCCGGTTGGGCCCGAGGCGCGGATGGGCCAGCAGCTCGCAGATGGGTCGGCGGTTGCTGAGTCGGCTTGAGTCGATGGCCCACGCGGTTGGGCGAGCGTGCGAGGCCAGCCGGGCTGGCGGTCAACGCTAGGCGATCGGGAAAGACGATGTGGCTCATGCGGATCGGGGCGACTCTGCTCGACAGTGAGGCACGACGGTGCTACGGTGCGACGGAGGCAGGGCCTGCAACAGAGCCGACGAAGGTAGGTTGGGGATGACGCTGGCGGCAGATCCACTGAGGGGAGGGCCGGATCCGGCGGGGCTGGCTTCCTCGAGGCCGACAGACATGGCGGCTGCAACTGAGGAAGAAAGGACGAGGTGAGAGAGAGAGCGGGAAGGAAAGGAGAGAGGTTTGGACGGTGGTATGTGGTCGCCGGCGGCGGCTCCGGCGGCAGGCGAGGCATGGAGCGGCAGAGGCGGCACGGCACGCGGAGTGCAGCTTCGCACGGGAGCACTCGGGGGTAGAGGTGCTCGGGGAGCCGGTGTCCGGCAATTCGGGCCCGGGCGGGCCCCAGATGGACTTCTACGGGCATGTGGCTTGAGGTGGGAGACTCGCTCCAGTGGCAGCTGGGGCTGATCTAGCGCGGATTTCGATGGGGTGGACTAGGGTTTCAAAAATGGCACGCTAGGGGCCCTTATATAGGGAAAGGGCGCTAGGTTTAGTGGTTTTAGTCCGTTTTCGGACCGTTGGATCGCGATCCGACGACTTCGATCGGAGAGTTACGCTAGGTGGGCTAAGCTGGGATGTGTAGAGGTGGTGGGCTGAGATAAGAGGGAAGTTTGTGGCCCGGTAGGAGTTTATAAAACCAAAAAAGGTTTGACAAATAAACCGATGACAGTGCCGCTACGATCGACCGTTCGGGTATCAAACGGACTCTGATTGCGATTAAATTTGGCAGACGGCCGAACGTTGAGGCGGTGAAGATGATGCAAACTGAGGAAACAAAATGCCTCGGGCCCCTATGTGGCGCGCCAAATGTCGATGTCTAGGAACCAAACATTAGAATGTGTCCAAACAACCCTTTGTGAGTTTGACCGGGGACTGAACACGCTACGTTTCCTAGGACATCTACCGCCGACAAGGAAAATAACACAAAGTAGAGGACATTAGAGTTTCCCAAGTTTGGGCCACCGTCGAGGTGTAATACCCTACTCCTGTTGTTGTGTTCTAGAGGAACAAGCTACAATGTATGTGGTTGATGTGGAATGAGTCGATCCCCTATCTAGGTTGTGGTAGCTCCCTATTTATACTAGTTATGGTCCTCCCCTTACTGCCACAAGGGGTTGCCGCATAGACGATATAAACAAAGAGGGAAGGGTTGTCCGTACCAACCCGATGTGACCGAGCTTGGTGTCCATGCCCATCTCAAGTAGGTAGCAATTGGACGCCCTTGTAGGCAAAATTGACAAAAATGACCTCTGGAGCGAAATAATTCATGAAGTGAACCCGAACACAGAAAAAATCACCCGGCTGACCCTTTCGTGTGGCGCCCAACACCTAGGCACCACACTACACTGTGTGATGCCTAAGACGTCGGTGCCACACGCCCGGCCACCTGGCACAGCTGGCCCCACCCCCCAGGCAGTGCGACGCCTAAGCCTCAGGCGTCGCACCTTGTAAAGTGTGGCACCGAAGGCTTAGGCGCCACACTGCGACTTATCCAGCCACGGCCCAGCCCCCTCCCCCACCCCCTCCTCATTCCCCTCCCATTCGTTTTTCAAACCAGCGGCTGGCTCTTCTCCTCATCTGAATCCCCTCTTCTAAATGCTTCGGATCTGATGATTTCTTCCGTGGATTGATCCCCCAAACTTGTCTACGAGGTAAACTCTTCTGTTTCCCATCTATCTATCCAGATAGTATTGCTTATTTTCCAGATTTGTGTTAGTTAGGTTGAGAGTCATATTTTGATTGGATTTGAAATGTAGATGAGGAGTTAGTCCTATTTTATTAATCCTAGATGAGTAGTTCTGTTCTATGACTATTCCTATGAGTAGATGGCGTGGTTTTTATGAGGATATGAGTAATATGAGTTTTTTTTAAGATGAGTAGATTCATATGAGTATTTTTTAGTAATATGTACATGAGTGGATTAGTAGATCAGTGGATAGGTAGATGAGTGGATTAGTAGATGAGTAGATTCATATGAGTATTTTTTTTAAGATGAGTATATTCATAAGTTTATTTTTTGTGATATGCATGATGGTGTGGCTTTTGAATGATGCCTATGACGTTGAACACCGGGCCTATTTGATGTCGGAGAAGGAAATGCTAAGTAGATCATATGTTAAAAATCATGTATTTATTTAATAAGATGAAACTGTAATGATATCACTCCTATCTGTTTGCAGGAGCTTATGCCCTTGAAGATTCGGTCTCACGGTGCATCAACTGTAATGCAGTACGATGAGCGGTACACACCATATATCGAGATGACATGACTCCTTCCATTCATTCAGCTTGTGAGTCGGTAAACGCCCAACCTGAACGCTACGGCAATCACTGCACTTATTGATCGGTGGAGGCCGGAGACCCATAGTTTTCACCTCCGGACCGGAGAGATGACAGTGACTCTTCAAGATGTTTCCATGATCACCGGACTTCCGATCGAGGGGAAGCCTCTTTGTATGAGCACTGATTCTGAGGGATGGCGGCACCAAATGGATGCCCTTATTGGTATGTCACCTCCAGAGCCGGAGGTAGAAGATGGAGGGAAGAAAGATAGAGTCCCGGGTGGCGCTTCTTTCACTTGGATTGCCGCCAACTTTGCTCATTGTCCTGAGGACACAAATGACGAGGTGATCCAGACTTATGCTCGCGTGTACATGTGGTATGTGATCTCTAGGACTATATTCGCTGACGGCACTGGCAAGAATGCTCCATGGATGTGGCTGAAGGCATTGACTGTTTTCGACAACAAGTTCAGTTGGGGCTCGGCCGCACTGGCCTACTTGTACCGGCAGGTAATAAATTGTTAATAGTAAGTTCAGTTTTATACTTTTCTGCTAAACTGATCCATATTTGTTGTTACTTGTAGTTGGACGATGCTTGTCGCAGGTCCACAAAGGACGGCGGAGTTGGTGGTTGTATGCTCTTACTTTCGGTATGGAGCTGGGAACGCCTTCCTGTTGGACGCCCTAAAGCCGCAACGTGGAAGACCTGGGATGACCACCGCAACCCTGTACGGCTTCCTACCTGGGCTTACAAGTGGGACGTGGTATCGGAGGTGGCGAGCGATGTGAATCTATTGTACAAGCAATACAGCAACGAGATGGATTCGCTTACCACCGAGCAAGTAAACATCTCAGAGTTGACTCCCAGCTTTTGCTGTGAGGAAAATGAATTGTGCCTTTTATGTTGTGCTGTAGGTGGAATGGCAGCCATATGGTGTCGGGCCAAGCTTTGGTGATGCACACACGTTCCAGCTCAATCCAATATGCATGCAGGAAAAACATCTTTGGCTAATGCGTTGTCCACTTATATGCAATTGGGCGGTTGAGTTTCATCTCCCTCATCGTGTGATGCATCAATTTGGGTTGTTTCAGCCACAGCCTCCGGAGTGGGTGGACACCGACACACAGCTTCACAGGTAACAAAGCATGCACAATAAAGAACTATGTTTGAGTTTCGTGTTGAGCGAGCTAATGATGAGTTTTGTAAAAAGCGGGTTGGATAGGAGGAGGCAGCAAAAGATCAAGGATTGGGACAAGCATCATAAGAACTATGTCATCATGTTCGAGCAAACTGTGCGGGCAGCTACGAGTACGCAAGGAACCCAGCCCCGCGAGCATTGTCCGCTTGCGTTCAACAACTACGTAAGATGGTTTCAGGAGAGTAATCGCATCGAGATTTGTCCGTCGGCTTACGAGGAGGACATATTGGAAGAACCCACTGAGTACGATGCACTTGCCCATGGTGAATACAGCAGGCTAATTCGCGAAGGGTACCAAACTTATTTCGCCCATGTCCTGAACTGTGTGGTAAGTGTGCTCCTCTATGTTAAGTATGAACGCTAGTACACATATGCACTTGCCTTACATGTCATTTTCTTGTGATCATAGCGCAAAGAGGTCAAGAAACAAGCTGATGAAGCCGAAGCTATTCTAGACAAGACACCTGGAGGGAAAAAGGGAGAATCTGCACTTCGACTTTTCATAAAGGTGTTGTGTCATTATTCAGATTTTGCCGACAAATGCAACATACATACCTTATATATGTCATTTATCTTTCAATCTAACAGAAACAGGGCAAGAAATTGCGGCGCCTATCCAACATTTTAGGTTGACGTGACCCTGAATATGTTTCACCTTCGAGATCCGGTTCATCCCAAAGAAATACTATAGACGATTCAACTTCTTTGGGAGCTCGTATGGATGATGGTGACATTACCTCGGCAGCTCATTTAGAGGATGATGTTGACACTCCATAGGTATGGCATAGCCATCATACATTGTGCACTTTCAACCTTCATACGTATGACGATATCGTTTTCGCATCATAGGTTGAGGACGAAATGACATTGAAGGCTTTCCAACACTCCGCTTACATGATGAAGCCTAAGAAGGAATTTAAGCGGTACTCACCGGATGATTATGCGCACAAAGGAAAGAACACGGTCGCCGGGGGCTCTCGTCTATCAAGGATGAGAAGTATGGACGATGAGGATGACAATGACGATGAGTTGGATGAACCGGAGCCTCTTGTGAGAAGAAAGAAGCTAGCTTCTAAGAGGGGACGAGGCCCCAAGATGTGAACCGGAGCCATTTGCACTTGTGGATGTTGTGAACCATTTGCACTTGTGGGTGTTGCACTTGTGGGTGTTGTGAACCGTTTGCACTATTTGTGGGTGTTGTGAACCATTTGCACTATTTGTGTTTTAATGCTATGAATTGTGTCTATATGAGTGTCTTAAGTTGTGTGAATTGATGTGTAGAAGTGGTGTGAATGTCCATATGAAATTATGTGAATCAATGTGCAGAACTTGTTGAGTAGGAACTTGTTGGCTTGTACTTGCTTGACTAGGACCTTGTTGGCTTGAACTTGCTTGGCTATGACCATGTTGGCTAGGACTTGTTGGCTTGACCTTGAATCATTGTTTTTGAACTTCTTCTTTGGCTTCCCACACCTTCTTGTGTTGTGCCCTGTTACACCGCACTCTCCACAATGTGATCTCTCAGTAGGCTCTTGGAATTGGTTGTTCCCCATTTCTCTGCCACCACCATGGCCCCATCCATCCATGTCTCCTCTAAAACGCTTTGTCTTTCGGCTTTCCCGTTTCACAACCTTCCACTCCGGGTCGGGCCATAGTTGTACTCCATGATACTCCGGCCATTGTGATTGGTCAAAGTATGGTTCAAATCTAGGAGCCCATGTATGCTTCGTGGTCATGATCGAGAACTCGGACTCCCTCACGGTTAGTGGATGGTTGACGTCCACATTCCTAGTGCGAGCTGTCGTGTACAAATGCGACCATGCGAGATGAAGCAACCTTGGCCTCCCACAAGAGCAATCACACAACGATAAAGATACCTTGAACGCCTTGTTTCCGTGTTGCTAGCCATCGTTTGTCATTCCTCCGGGCTCATTCACTTGGTATGTCCAATCCTCGTTGTTGTACAACGTAGCCGTTTGGGAGTCAGCCTTCCGTGATTGAAATACCATCCATTTGTCAACCTTTGGTGGGAACTGGTACATGTACTTTTTCTTGTTCTCTCCCGCAATCTGATCATCCGTTTCTTGCGAGTACTTTAGAAAGTATGCTCTCAACTTGTCGAATGTGTATTGAACTATTGCCATCACCGGCAACGCACGGACACCCTTCAGCACCCGGTTGAAGCATTCTGCCATGTTACTTGTCATTTGGCCATATCTTCGGCCATCTTCATCATAAGCTCGTGCCCACTTGGGCCGAAGTTGAATGTGCCTGTTGAGAAACTCAAGCCCACTTGCATCAAGTTTTTTTTTGCAAGCAAAGCATTGTACAATCTTGCAAATCGTTTGTCTGAAAATGCTTGACAACAATCTTGAAGATCATCCGCCAACTCCTTGCTACCACATGCCCGGTAGGAGTTTGCACAGAAATGCCTCATGCACCATCGATGATGCAAAGGAGCATGGCCGGGAATGACAATGTCAATCGCGTTAAGTATGCCTTGATGGCGATCCGATATGACACAGATTTACCTTTCAAACGGTAATACTTTGGTTCTCAAAATATGCAAGAACCATTCCCAGTTAACATTGTTCTCTGCATCAACCAAAGAAAAAGCCAAAGGCATCAACCGGTTATTGGCATCACTTGCTATTGCAACCAACAAAGTGCCCTTGAATTGTCCGGTCAAAAACGTGCCATCGATGGAGATGACCGGCCGACAGTGCTGAAAAGCCCTCACACATTGCTCAAATGCCCAAAATGCACGGCCAAATACACGGACCCTCTTTACATTGTGAATCCTTGTTTTCTCCCCATACGGCTCGACCACATGAACCATGCCCGGCTTAGTGGCGGCAATAGCTCCCAACAACCTAGGTAGTCGGTTGTATGCTTGCTCCCAATCACCATACAACATCTTGAATGCGACTTGCTTCGCTTTCCATGCCTTCCCGTATTTCACCTCGTAGTGAAAGAGGGCTTTCACAAGGTCTTGTACGCTTTTTATGCTCATTGTAGGAAGAGAGGAGATGGAGTTGGAAAGCCTATAAGCGGTGAACTCGGAGGTGAGTTGTCTATGGCTTTGCGACGAAAGCTTGCCATCAACCCTCTTGCCTCGACACGTGTGAGGAATACAACTGATAATGTTCCATCTTGGACCTCCTTTCCATGGTCTTGCACGGACAATCCAAGGACACCCTGAATCCTCACATGCAACCGTGTAACGCAGCTTCATGTTTGAATGAACAACTTTGTGTGGCCTATAATGCGTAACAGAATATTCATCCAACCACATCTTCAGTTCAAGAAATGTTTGGAACTTTGACCCCGGCAAAATAATATTCTTCCCATGTTTGTCCCGGTGAGGTGGCCTAACTCCAAACAATATGCCTTCGCCTCCGTCAACCACGGCTTCATCCGCAAGGCTAAGATCCTCGAACAATGGTGTCCGGTAATCCCGTCCTAATACCTTCGTGAAAGCTTCAGCCTCCTTTGCCGTGAACCCTTCATCATCAACTTCTTCATCGGGACCCTCATCGTCCGATTCGGATGCAGAGCCACGTGAGTACGGAATAGAATGGTCCATTGTCTCTTGCAAATTATATTTGTCCAAATCACCAAGGTTGTTGTCATGAAGAACAGTACCATCATTCTCATCATCATCGTGCTCATCATTATCCTCTAGCAATGGTTCATGTTGGATACAAGATTGTTGTGCTGAAAGAGGTTCAATGTTGGCCTCTTCGTTGATGCGTGGAGGACTAGCTTCAACAATCGGAGAGGCAACCCGGTTCAAATCCAACTGCAAGTTAGGAACATTTGTTTTGATGGCAAATAACTCTAGAGCCTTGTCTAGTGATTCGGCCACCGTATCCTTGTATGCAAGCCAACGTTGCTCGGAGTTGACACGCATGGTCTTCCAACGAATGTGCATTCCGAATCCCACATTATGCCTACCATCAAACTCAACTACATCACTAGGGTCCATCCAATTCAAATCCTTTCGGACTTGTTCCAACAATTTAGCATAGCTAGGACAGAAATCGAACACCATGTCAAGCTCATCCGGGTCTGGATCAATATTGCCTTTTAAAAAGGCATCCTTGTCCACGTGATGCACATAAACACATGTTCTTCCCATCCCTAAACAACACAACATACAGTATTTTCTATAAGCAATCATCCAAATACTACAATATCTACTTAATAAAAATAAACCCTATTCCTAACTTCCAAACATCTATAACCCTAACCCTATCCTAACCCTAACACAACCATAATGCAAACATCCAAACAACCCTAATCCTAACCCTAGCCTAACCCTAAAACAACCATAATGCAAACATCCAAAAAAACCTAATCCTAACCCCATCATACCCCTTATCCTAACATACAAACAAATACAACAATATCATATAGATCCCACATTTCATGAAAAACTAGGGTTTCCTCAAATTTGCAACAAAATGACCAAAAGAGATTTTTGTTTGGATGAGAAGGAGGGGATCGGGGGGGATTACCTTAGGGGAGGGATTGGACAACAAATGTCCGGTCCAAACCTTCAGATCTGCTGATTTGCAGAGGGATTTGACGAAGGGGCGACTTGAACACAAAGCTATGAAGTGAAGTGAAGGGAGGGGAATGAGGAGGGGGTGGGGAGGGGGCTGGCCCGTGGGTGGATAAGTCGAAGTGTGGCGCTTAAGCCTTGGGCGCCACACTTTACATGGTGTGACGCCTGAGGCTTAGGCGTCGCCCTGCCTGAGGGGTGGGGCCAGCTGTGCCAGGTGGCCGGGCGTGTGGCGCCGACGTCTTAGGCATCACACAGTGTAGTGTGGCGCCTAGGTGTCGGGCGCCACACGAAAGGGTCAGTTGGGTGAATTTTTTCCGTTCAGGTTCACTTCGTGAGTTCTTTCGCTCCAGAGGTCATTTTTGTCAATTTTGCTACCCTTGTAGCCACGCACCAGGTTGGCGCCTCTCCGACCCCTGTAGCTGACCACACGGTGTAGGTGTACCTCATTGGGGTGCAAAGTCAAAAGGCAGACACATCCAGTCCCATCCAGCAGCTGATGTCGGTCACTAGCGCGGTCGTGCGCATTTAGTGACACGCAGATTCTCCGGTTCCTTTGGCAAAGAAGGAATCGCTTTACGGGAGGTGGTACTCCTCGGGCAACGCTCCGATGAGTGCTTGTCGGGGGGACAGAGCCTCATCAAACAAGAAATGGTCCTTCGCACAGCAAGACAACACGGTGTACCTTGTTGGGTGCCACTGTCTCGGCCCAGTCTCCACCGGTCCATGGTAACTATACCTGAAGCCGCCACTCTGACATCCACCCTGACCTCGAGGCCATGCACTAGGAATAGGATGACATACGACACTGTCCCCCACATGGCCAATACCAGCACCCTTTGACAACGAGATCCGCAGCTACCACTCCGACTTCCACGCAGCCGTGAGGCCGCGCACCACCCCAGTAGATGACTCTCAAACCAAGACCACTCCAAATCAATGCCTCCAAGGACCATGACGCCGAAGCGTCGTGAGCATCCGCTCTAGGAACCTGGGGCAAGGGTTTCCCTCGAGGTACGAGAGGGAAGGGTCTAGCCCTGAGACGGCAAGCCTCCAAGAAGGTGTGCGATGACCACACGTGTCGACATTATCTACTCCGGCCAGTGTCACAGCAAGGCCTTCTCGCGAACCTGCACACGAGATCCACCGCTCACCAGAACCACCACCATTCCACCGGAGCCCTGAGCCCTTAGGCAGAGCAGCCCTGTCGTCGACACCTGCACCATGCAAAGCGGCCGACCTCACAACCCCAAATGTCACAACAGCTAGATACGGCCACATCTGGCCAAAATCCACAGCACGTGCATCAGCAGCCAACCACCAGCCATCGTCAGGCGTCCCCAATGCGACCGGGGTCAACGAACCGCCAACGAGGACAGACTCCTCCAAGCCCCAACCACGACGATGCCCAAGTAGCTATCACGGTCGTCATTGCTGAAGAAGAGGTCTGGGGTCGCCGCCCCACCGTCCAAACACCTGCGGCCGCTCAGCTCGCACCCCCCCCCCCCACACACACACACACACACACACACAAACCACCACGGCCACCCAACAAGCACGGCCTCCCGATGCAGCCTCGCACCTCAGCGCCTTGTCAAGTCCTCGCCAATCTGCATCTAACGCTGCCCTTACACCACCTCACCTCCTTCTTGCGCCAGCAACATCAACACATCACAGAGGTAGTCGTCCCTTGCAAGCTCCGACGGGTCCACACCTACCAGCTCCAAAGACGAGAGAACCACCGCTCGCAACAAAGACGGGTGTAATCCGCTCGCAACAAAGACTCTCCACACACGCACAGAATGCCAAATCCACCGATCACACCTCCCTACACGCATCCACCCATGTCACCTCGTCAACAAGCTTCGGCCCTCAATGCTACCCACGTCCACGCCAGAATGCCAAATCCACCGATCACACCTCCCTACACGCCCTAACACGCTCGCGCGGCATCTAAAGCAAAGACGCATGCATCCTTACACCCCTCTTGCCTCGCCCAAAACCACACAATGCCGCCTCGAAGCGCCTCCCGCCGCCACGCCCACAAGCACCGCACGAGGGAAGGCCTCAACGCCACGACCACTACCATACAGGTGAGGTTGTCATCGCGCTATCAATACAACAAGAGTAGCAACCACATGTGGTGGCCCTTCTCAAAGAGTCCAACCCCATCAAGGCTTGACAAGACAATAAACCGGTTCAGTTAAACCAACGCTCTATTCTTTTAACATTGCAGTACAATGTATGGACAAAATGATCACACTTAACACCTTCATTTGTCAAAAGGGACAAAAATGACACATAAGAAGAAAATGTACACTTACTATCAAATGGGGAAGAAAAAATTGTTTTGGGACAAATAAGAAAGTGAATTTCAAGGAGTGCCAAATAAGAATTCTCTCAAATATCCGAGGGACATGGTTATTTCATAACAGATGCTCAAATTGATTTCAAATTTTGGCTTAGACGACAGCAACAGTTAAGATAAAAGTTCATCTAGACTCCAGAAAACACAAAAACACAATCGCATCAACTGGAGGCTCCGGCCCTCTGCATATAGGTACCTAAAATGGAGACCATGCTTCAGCTTTACATCTTAAATGCCCTTCTCCTGGAACTGTCTTCGGCCATATCCGTGTCTTCCGAAAGTACAATTTCCACGTCCCTGGTATCCCTTTTTAATACATTGCCTAACTTCGCAACTGCTTCGGTCTGCTGTTGCAATGCCTATTTTGTGCAGTTAAATAATTCTCAACTTGACAGAAGACCAGGCCATAAAAATGGACGGACAAGGATTAAAACCCACGGCCCTTACCTCAAGAAGCTCAGAAACATTCTGCTTATCGACTTTGGTTGAATTCGGAATATAGATGGGACCACTAGCGCAGCCGGTGCTTGCAAGAAGACGTGAGGTTGAAAGAAGATTATAAGCTCTCTTCGATAGATCACCGCCGGTTCCTTTTATCTTTTTACGGAAGATTCAAATAATTAAAATCCATAATCAACCAAATGAGAACTAATAGACAGGAAAAAGAAAACTAACCTGCTTTATTATAGCAACCAATCTTTCATATAAATCGGCTTCCTCTTTCATTAATGGAACACGAAAACCCCGGTTTTCCAGCGCCTCCACTATTCTCATGATCTTTATCAAGGGTTAAAAAATATATAACGGTCAGATACAGACATGAATAATGAATTTAAATTTCCTATGCACATTTTTAGTTATGAAAAAAGGAGAGGAAATATCACCCTTAGGAGGCGCCTCTCAATAACAAGCTCTTGATGCTTCAACCGTTGGATCCAGGGATATGTGTCAGCTTGGAAATGTCTTTGCAGCTACAGTTGAGTCTTTTTTATGCAAGATATTGACTCCTGGACAAATAAATGAAAATGCCACGATATGATTATACCTTCTTAACATTGGAGTGGGTCATGCTCAATCTTTCAGTATCTGAAACAAGAACTTCATCTTGGAGCTGCACAGAAGGAACAAGGGCTATAGTAAACAGATCTTGTCAAATGTCACACTGTAACCAACATAATTAAATCTGTCTGATCCACGAGCAAAACATGAATGACCACACTATAACCCACGCATTACATCTTTCTGATTTGCATGAGGGTATTTCACAAGCAAAACATGAATGACCACACTGTAATCCACGCATTACATCTGTCTGATCCACGAGCAAAACATGAATGACCACACTGTAACCCACGCATTATATCTGTCTGATCTACATGAGGACATTTCCTTGTATGCCTAGAACCCTGGATACGTGCTAGAAAAAACATACTCCGTCGTCTACTAATACAAGGCCACTTCATGTGTATGTCTAACTTTGACCATTAATTTTATCAACAAAATGTGAGTTCTATGCCATAAGTGTTAGGAAAGCAACTTATCTATATTGAAGGCCCAAGGGGCATATATATATATCATATGACTTGAGGTGCAACGAAAGTAAACATAGACTAATAAGGACTCCTAGACTAATACTAATAGACTAATAAGGACTCCTAGACTAATACTAATACTTCCTAACACCCCCCCCCCCTTCTCAAATGCAAAGCGTATGTAATAGCATTGCATTTGAAGAAGTGTAATACTAAAATGATAATCCAAATCCGCGTCTTGAGAGTGTCGTCGTAGCATGAAGAGTCTTCAAAACTTGTCAAGTCGCCGAAGGAGAAAACGAAGAGATGGCACATCAGAGGTAGACACCGCATCACTTGAAGATACAAGATAAGTATCAAGAGAAGATGGGTTGTCAAAAGAAGATGGCACATCAAGAGAATAAAACATTGTGCAGAAAAATCATAGTCCACGACAACCGACGGCAAAAGAAGCTCGGCGGTTAAGGCACGATGAACATAGATTGACAATGCAAAAGAAGTCCAGAAAATCCTATAGAAAACAACAAGGGCAAGTAGGCCACAAAAGTTGCATAAAAAGGATCAGAACCGGAGAAAAGCAGACGGACTAAGGTATGGTGGACTCGCATGGCATGAGAAAACACAAAATATCAACGGATTTGGTGGACGCAACGGAAAACAAAGAAAACTAGAAAACACACACTAGATTAGGGATGATGGCAGCGGAAGAGAAAAAATAATATCATGGCGGCGAAGGCCAATTCCAACTAGAGTGTGCGTGAGACGGTCCTGACTGTGTAGAAGGTGGTTGCTCAGTGCGGGAAGCCTGAGTCACAATTCCAGCAGTACCCGTCGAGGAAGAACCTGAAGCAGCGAGCAGAACCTTAAGTCTCAGAATATCCTGCTCAGTCAAAGCGATGGCTGAAGCTGTCGAGGTAGATGACGAAGTCTCTGTAGATGATGATTGCGTCTGGCGCAAGTGTTTCTTCGTCATGTAGCAGTGGGACTCAATCTGACCATCATTTTTGCAGTAGCCACAATGTGGACGGGGGCGACCTGAGTCTCCAGAAGGAGTGGACAAGAGCGGTGGAGCACTCGAGTGAGAAAGGGTTGGTGCAGCAGGTGGCGTAGAAGTAGCCCGAGCAGCGAGCACCGAGGGAACCTCCAGTAAAGCAGCACCACGTAAGCGAGTCTCCTCAGCACGAATCTCAAAAAGCGCCTCCATGAGAGAAATACGGCCACGAGCAAACAACTGAGCACGCCGGGGCTCAAACTCCTTACGGAGCCGAGACAGGAACTCGTAGACGCGATGAAACTCCAAGTTGGTCTGGACAACCTAGCAACAGGGGCAAGTACGACAACCAGCAGTGCGGAGAGAATCGAGCTGGCGCCAGATAGCAGAACTCTGTGCATAGAAGCCATCAACGGTAGAGTCACTCTGCTGAAGAGCATGCTCCTGACGAACCACAGAGAGATATAAGGCATCACCAGAGGGCGCATAGCGCTGACGAAGGCGAGTCCACATCTCAAAGGCAGTAGGAAGGCCCAAAAACTCATAGGCAAACTGAGGCAGAACGCTAGCGGTGAGAACAGTTGCAGCACGAGCATCATCATCAAGCCACTGGGTGTAAGCTGACAGAGCACCATGATACGTCTGAAGAGCCTCCTCATAAGCCAAAGCCTTCTCATCATAAGCACGGATAGCGACCTCATCAGCAAGCTTAGTTGTATCCTTTGCGGCCTGAGAAGCATCCGCAGGAAGAGCCGGTGGGGTGGGAGCCACGGGAGGAACCGGGCATGGCGTGTTAGACCTTTCAGCCTGAGCATTGATAGTTGTGGATGACACTAGGAGAGTTGGGACAATTTTCGTTGGTTTATTTCTCACACAATGCCATGCCAACCTGAGGGGTTGGGGATACATATTTATAGGCTGCTAGCCAGCCAAGCATATGCTAAGATGCTAGTCTAAGATGCTGCTAAGATGCTAGTCTAAGATGCTGTCCTAACTGTCAGTCCTTGATGGTCAAGGATTCTGTCCTAACAGCCACAAGGACCATGTGCTGCAGCCCCACAAAGGACTATGTGCTGTTAGGACAGAATCCTTGACCATCAAGGACTGGCAGTTAGGATAGCATCTTAGACTAGCATCTTAGCATATGCTTGGCTGGCTAGCAGCCTATAAATATGTATCCCCAACCCCTCAGGTTGGCATGGCATTGTGTGAGAAATAAACCAACGAAAATTGTCCCAACTCTCCTAGTGTCATCCACAACTATCAATGCTCAGGCTGAAAGGTCTAACAGGTGGTACCAGAGCCTCGTTATCTTGTACCCTGAGCATTTCCTGCTCACCTCCTCTCTCACCGGGAGCTGAGCAGCCTAAGCCGGTAGCAGCAGCTGCTCCGACTGCCCCTAGTTACCTCCCTCCTTCCGGACTGTCGAGCAGCAGCTCGTCAGCAACAGCCTCCTCTTCACGCAACAGGCCCCCTGCAGCGAGCCATGTCTGCAGGTTGCTCTCAGCACACGGCTACCTCAAGCATACGGCGCCGGCAGGAGGCCGAGCGCGCCGTGGCAGAGGAGCGTGAGCGAGCAGCTGTAGCAGCAGCTGCTGCGGCAGCAAGGGTGTCGAGGCTGGCTGCAGCGGAGCTGGCAGCAGCCAGAGCGGAGGTAGAAGCAGCAGCAGCGGAGGCAGCACGTGAGGCTACGGCGGACGCCAAGGCACTCCACGGCGGCTCCGGCAGCTCCAACGGCTCCGCGCTTGCGGACGACGGCGCCGACGCAGACCGCGCCAAAGTGGCGCAAGAGCGGACGGCGCAGTGGGCAGCCGAGCACGCCCGCGCTCCAGATGGAGGTGCGCACGGCGACGGCGGCTGCAACGACCAGGACCGCGGCCTCTACGAGGTCCAGACTGTGGTCAGGGATGTTGGTCCCAATGTTGGGTGGCCTACCCTCACTAAAACCAACTACGTCGAGTGGGCCCCGATCATGAAGATCAGGCTCCAGGTGCGGCGCCTGTGGGAGGCAGTCTAGGACAGCAACATCGACCACCAAGAAGATCGACGGGCGCTGGACGCCCTCATCGCCGCAGTCCCGCCCGAGATGCAGTTCTCACTTTCCAACAAGCGGACTGCCAAGGAGGCTTGGGACGCCATCGCCGCGGCACGCATCGGCAGCGACCGTGCTCGTAAGTCCACACTGCAGGCACTTCGTAAGGAGTGGGAGAGCCTGGCTTTCAAGCCAGGTGAGGACGTTGATGACTTTGCTCTCCGTCTCAACACTCTGCTGCAGAAGATGGTGAAGTCCGGCGATGCCACCTACACCGAGGAGAGAGATGTCGAGAAGCTTTTCCGGTGCATTCCCGAGAAGTACAGGCAGATGGCTCGCTCGATCGAGTCTTTGTTGGACCTCTCCACGATGACGATCGAGGAGGCGATAGGTCGCCTCAAGGTCGTCGACACCGACGAGCCACAGCCTCCCTCGGGG